>NC_086330.1:46966941-47157222 GCF_032445375.1 Bacillus rossius redtenbacheri | reverse complement strand
TGCACCTTGCGCTACACCCATGGGTAGAAAAGTGGGCATAAGAGAAGAAAGAATTCGTAACTCCATACACACAATACCTAGATTGTTAACAGAAAACAAACCGTTCAGTTGCCGACCAAAGCAAACATGTGGGGTAGAATAAACATGTTGCTGTCAATTTAACCAAATACTTGGTGGACGGGGGGGGGGGGGGGGGGGGGGGGGGGGCCAATTTTCAGCTGTTTATGTTAAAAAGTTATGTATACTGGTGAATGATTTTTTTTAAATTTATTTATCTTCTTCACTTGCAAAAAAATATAATAAAGCTGGTTTAGTATTTAAAAAAAAACAAATTCAGAGCAATTTTTGAAATTAAGACGATTGAATTCTCATTGGGTATGTTAGTAGTTTCAAAATCTAGTACTATAAAATTGAAAGGATCAAAGGAAATTTGTTTTATTTAATGTAGTTTATATATATTTTTTATAATATTATGTTAATCAGACAGTTCAGCTAGCTAATTCACAGTATTGATTGTGCTGATTTCATTGTAATGTTAAAACAATGCTACAGATTCACATATTTTATATATGTTACTTGAATACTAACTTTTTTTACTATTTTGTTTGAGAAATTATAACTAACAATTTTTTTTAACCAGTGAAATAAGAAACACACTTATTTTGCACGATACCTAAACTATAATGTAAAGTAAAAGAAAACCAACTCGCATTTTCATTAGGCTAACAGGTATGAATTTCTATGAACTGTTAGTTTATTCATTAATAATTTATGGGAATTAATCTCCTAATATATGTATTATCTTTAAATTAGATCATTGATTTTTTTTGTGTAAATTACTTGTGAACAATTAATTTTATTTTATTTTAAGTAAAATTAAAGGATATAGCCTATCTAGTATGAAATAATAAAACCAATAAACTGATTTATGCATTTAATAATATTATAGCAATAAGATAATTAAAAGTTATTAATATATTTGCCTAAAGCACAATATGTAAAAAAATCAGGTAATCTGTTATTTAAAAAAAATGTAAAAAAAGATTTTGCAGTGACACGGTTTTGAACCACTTAAAAATATTACCGTAATTACTTTACAACCACATGCTTTCCCACTGAGCGACCAAGGCATTCTTACTTTGATATAGAGATTCCAAGTTATTACGTGTGTAGTTTTATTACATTATTTTAATTAATACTTGCTATTACTTCTTTCTATGACTATTTTAGTCTGCCAAATTTATTCCAAGGTAGTTTTACTATCAAAAAGTTTTATTTGGCGTACCACTACGTTTTTCACGTACCCTAATATTTACAAAATGGTTTATACACATACATGTTTATTTTGCTACACATGGGTCCAACAAAATGCTTTAATGTTAGGTACTTTGTAAGGAACTAGGTTTCATTGTATTTGAATTATAAGCTGCCTTCTAACCAACCACCCTCAACCTTTCACTTTCGGAGTTTTTTTAAGTGAAGTAACCTTAAATATTGTGCAAAATCTATGTTCATTAAGTAATCATACTTATACAAAATAAATTGTAATCATACCGAGGTAACTTCTTTATTTTACACTCCTCAAAATTATTTCTTGTGTTTTTTTAAACTGTTGCATGACTAAACATTTTTTTTTTTTTACATTCATCATCAATACATAAAATTCAGGCATTCATTGGTGAACATTTATATGAGATTCTGTTCTCCTAACACTTTCTGCATTGATACCTGATATGAATCGTAGCACTTACCAGTCAAATAATTATATACTGGCACATGAACTGAGTTGCAGTACTTTTGAAAAACCACATTTCAAAAGGAACTTTTTTGAAGTTGTAAATGTTTTTCTTATCTATTTTAACATGCTTCAAAACTCTCTAAAATAAATTTTTTTAAAGATATTCTGCATAAATAGCCAGAAACAGATTTCCACCCTGCAAAACATGTAGAAAAAGTAATTGAATTTATGAGGATGATGCAAACTTACTGCAGCAAGAAATCGATACGACCATTCGGGACAGTGCTTGTTAGATGCATCTTCTTTTAAAATGTTAAGCTTGCGCACTTGTTCGTGCCTTGTGCAAAGACAATAATGGGACATTTACTGAGCTTCCCTACTCACCTTTAGCAGTCTCCTACTTGTATGCTTTAAGGGGCCTGCCTAGTCAGGGGTGTACAGTTGTTAGTGAGGCTGGATGATAAGTGTGACGCTTGCTGGTACTTCTGGCACGGTATCTCCTCTAAGCGCTTTGTTCTGAGCTGGTGCCCAGTCCTCGCGTTGTGCTTAGGACATCTATGAAGTTTGAGCGGTAAACTTAACATTTGATGGCAGGGAAATGAAGATACAGGCTGTAATGCAAGTCCCTTGGGCCTTGGGTGATTTAAAGATACTGTACAAGAATTTTCCTGACTAAATATTATTCTGGTAACAAGCATTTCAGCCCTTTTTACTTTCCCAAAAAATACAGTTTAGTAATGAAACACTAGAACAGATTTACTCATCTGCCCTTAGCGCATTCTTAAATGCTTTTCGTAAAAGACACCACTCTGATATTTTGAGCAATTTTCAAATCGCGTGGTTTCTTTCTGAAGCTCTGCACACTGTATGAAGGCCCGGGTGGGCGGTTCTCTTGAATGTTTGAACAGTCCACAATAGAATGGCAAGTGCTTGGAATGTGTGCGTGTGCCAGTCTTAGGGAAACGAGCGACGGTAAATCCACACGGGTGTTTCAGACGAACGTGGAAGGGAAGCGCTGCGACAGATGCAAGGTCGGCACGTTCGGGCTCCAAGCAGACAACGTCGATGGGTGCACGCAGTGTTTCTGCTTCGGGCGCACCACGGCCTGCACGCAGGCGGGTTTGATCTGGAGCCAGATCCTCGCTGGCCTGCCCCGATCACTGAGTGTGGAGTTCACGGTCGATTCTCCTTCGCGATTCAGGCTGGGTGATCACAATATGGCGTTCATCCAGGTAGGAATGATGACCAAATATTTATTTTTATTTAGCTTTGCTACCATTCAGATTTCCTCTTTATTCTCATGCATGGAAAATTGCTGTACATTACACTGAATTTTTGTCAAGAATATTCACATTTATCTAAGTAGTTTGAATAGTACATCTAAAACCACTAGGATACATTTTAAGTTTGGTGTGACGATTTGTAAGTGGCAGTCCCAGGAAAATGGCAGTTGGGGTGTCTAGAAGCTTAACTTGGTAGATTTTGAGGTGTGTGGTGAAGTCAGTTAAAGTGCCCTGGTTTAGCAGTTTAGGACATAGCATTTAGCATTTTTCCCAACACCATAAATTTTGATTAGTACTATGTGCACAGCAGTTAGGCAGCATGCATCATGATGCAAAACAATGATCTCCACTCACATATTATGTGCCACTAGATGTCAAGGGCTTACTCAGCTTGTAACATAGCATAATTTCTGCCTACTGCTTCAAATAACTATGTTATAACTAAGAACGTGTTGTGTTGCTTATTTTTTTTTTTGAGGTTTAAAAATTGATAATCATGATTCGTCTATTATGCATAGGCATCAAAGGTAATTTGTTTATGTTTAAAAACTTTTAATAATATTATGTCTCCAAGAAGTGTGTTGTTGGAAAAACTCTGCATGTAGGAGCATGACTGCGCAGCAATAGAGTAGAATATTTGCTGTGCGCTGTTTCGCCAGCCAATCAGGACGAACCATGCTGTGGACTTTCATGTAACAAAGTTTGCGCATATTTTTTTATATATGGTTATGTGTTTTGTGATTGGTCTGTTGGCCCTCGGGGCTGTTTTCTCTTTGTTTCTACCTTTGTAAGAGAAGGCAGCTACGTTGTATAACCAGTTGTCGCTAGATCGTCATATCGGCAGGTCGTGTCGTCAGCAGCTCAAAAATGAAAAATGAAGTAAATCGTGGGGCAGATAGTTTCAAGTTGTGGTCAGGGTTAAGTTATATTTATATATTTTAAACCTGAAATGTAAATGTTCAAAACAAAACTGAAAACAAACTCAAAACAATTTTTTGAATCCATCTCCTTCATGCATTAGGCTTTACATTAAAATAATTAAAGGAAAAACATTTATTAAAGGAAAGATTTTTGAACAATAGATTGCCAGGATTAGTCACAAATTTTTCTTAAACTACAGAGTCTTGCTCCTTTTTTTGTTTATTTTTTTTCCTCCCCCTCCTCCTCATGATACACCTATTTTTGGTGTCACAGTGTGGTCATTACTCCAACACAAGGAAGTGAGAGTTGGCTGTGATGTTGTTGAAGGCCAGGGTGCAAGTGTTACTTTCAAACTGTTCTATCATTAGTTGCAGAGACAAAAACCTAAAAGTTGCTAGTATCTGGGGGAAGCTTCTTTTATTTATTTATTTTTTTGCTTAACAATTTGTTGACAGGGAAATCACTAAAGACAGAACACAACAACACAGTTGAAGAAAAACTGGGTACGGAATCTGCCATGACCCGTAGTAAGTTTATCAAAACCAAAAATAAGGATGGCCAGACCAGGATTATAACCCAGGTTTTCTTTGGAGTGCAAGTCCAATGACACACCACTTTGTCTCCTTGCTGTATGAAGTGGTGGTAAAATAACACTTCAGCTTTCATGGGTAGTACTACTACTAGTACTAGTCTAGTTTGCAGTTCCTTTTCTTCTTCCTGGTAGAAGACACTAGTCAAGCCACACATGGAGCTACTTACTGGCGAGCGCTTAGCAGGCAACAGCTTCCAGTGGCCTTTTATGAGTGGCAGTGGTGAACTGCTCGTTGGATTAGAGTGGGACAAGCATCTACACTGCCGAAGCCATTTTTGTTGCAGGGACTATCTATGTTTTCCAGCTAATATGAAAATAAAAAAGAGCTTGTGTAACTCGGTACACGTGACAGAAGTGAAACTTATTTGGCAATTCAAACCTTAACTCGTGAGTATATTGTAAGGGATAAAATGGCAGAGGAAGAGGAAAAGAGAAAGAAGACAATTTTATAAAATTAAAACAAATAAGTGTGTGTGTTACTGTTTCTTCAAACAATTCTGCCATTTGGAAGACGCCAAATGTCTGAACAAGATATGAAGTTCATAACAGGTAGCACTATCTATGCGGGAAATGCAGGGACTATCTCAACAGCACACTCTACGCTGCTGGTTGATCAAGTCATTCACAGTTGACTGTAAAGGATGCCTATATGTAAAAAGTGCATGGGCACACACTATGTCATAATCTCTCTCAGTTCTATTTTTTTTTTTGGGCGGGGGATGAATCATCACACAAAGAGGAGAAAGAAAATGAGCCCAGCAACGTATATAGCATAGTGCTCTTTTTATATCTCTTTGGCCACGTACCTATTCTCTGTCCTTTTCGCATCAGAAACGTTTCACAACAATGTTTCACAAAAACATTACATTAAAATTTGGCTTTGAAATTTTACTCTCATCGTACACAAAGAAGTTTCACTTCAAAAATTTTCATAGTTGTGCACTGGTTAAGGGAAGGAAAAAGTACCGCTTCCACATCTTCCATGGACGCTTCACCTCTGATTATTCCTGCACGAAGCCGCTCTCTGTCCAGCTGATGGTCCGCACCATGCTTGCGGAAGACCCAGAACATTGTGCGAAGACAAGTGTTGGCATTGTGGGAACAGTTTTAAAGACTGTATTTTATATTAGTAACTGTGCGTAACATCAGGGATCCAGCAGTGGAGATGGTGAGGTAGAAAGTGACTTCAGCTATGTCACTTCACGCCATCTCCTGACAATTCATAACTCCATTCGGTCACGACATCACGAGGATATGTCTGTGCCGCTCCTCCAGCTGACCACGCCGGGCTCGGGGGAGCAGCAGCTCCGCGGGAGGCAGGCCAAGCTGAACGTGACCAACGGCCTGGTCGCCGTGCCGGGCGTCTCGGGCGACGTGCGGCTGGGGTCCCGGCACCTGTTCGACAAGCCCCTGTACTGGGAGCTGCCGCGCCAGTTCCTGGGCGACAAGGTTAGCAGCGTGATTTCGAGTTCCCACCTCTTCTAATCAGGGCTGCCGAGAAGGGGTAAGTAAGGGGGGAGGGCGGGGGCAGATCTCTGTGTCCGGGCACCAGAGATGCCCAGTTGAGTTCCTGGATTCATTCTGGTAGGACAAAAATTACAGTTTGTTTATAAAAAAATTCATTGAAATCCTTACAAGTTTTTTGATATATGCAGATCAAGTTTAAAATCATCACCATGGTACTGATTACATTCTTTACTTCTTTTTCATAATTTGGGGGATTAGATTATTTATACATAAAGTTGCCGGAAAGGGGTTCGGAAAAAATTAGTTGACCCCGGGTCTCTGTTTCTTTCGAAGGCCCTGATTCTACTTCACTTGGAAAAATACTTGATTTTTCATTGTATTTTTTTTAAAGCCATGAGTTAGTCATATTACATTTGTTCTTTACAGTTCTTGTACTTCAGATTCAACAAAGAATACATATTGTGGATTTCCAGAATAGTTTGTGCTCAATAAAAATTTTATTGTTTTTTTTTCAACATCTATTTAAATTTTCTAATTTATACAACAAAGTGTTGATCATAATGTCTAACATTTACAAATTAAGGTGGATTTGCAAATATTTGTTTGGAATTTAATATTCAGTTGTAACTTACCTAATACATAAAGACACGGAAATTTCGCGAAATAACACCGCAATTTACCTTAATTCGCGACAAAACACCGAAATCGCACAGCATCAAGAAATAAAACTGATATTAATATTTTGAGTATTTTGTGCTAAGATAATAATTAGACTCTGGCTAATGAATTAGACCACCCATGCAAGACATCGCGAAAAACAAGTAAACACGACGTTAACGGCAAATCGCCATTTTTCCAAGTTCCAACATGGTCGCTTTGTAGTAATGAAAGTAAATAATGATTTACAGTATTCCCGTCACATAATCATGACAATTTGAAATGAAAGCAGTAACTGCAATCATAAACAAATTAAAAAGAGAAAAACGTACCTGAACATCAACACAACGTTAATAAAAAATACCGGCGATGTTTTCAACACAATATAGCTGCTATGATTTTCAACCCACTTCTTTGCTGCAAACTGTCGCCTTACAGCTGTATTTACACATTAATCTTGTAGAGAAATATAAATTTTTAATTCTTCCTTTCATGTTGAACGGTTAACAACCTCATGCTTTCAACTACGTTTGACTGGCTTGGCAACCTACTCGTAAACATTAACACATGGCACTACGCCGATTGATAAGCAAAATCAGTGACCTTTAACTGCCGTAACTACACTTCACAGCAAATGCAACACGGCTGCAGAGGAAGTGAATACGGCGTCAACGGGACAAAGAACAGCAGCAAAAATATTATAAGAATACTAAGTTGAGACATGCCGTGCCAAGGCACCGGGCCGTGCCGAGGCAGCGCGCTAGTCGGCACCGGGCCGTGCCGAGGCAGCGCGCTAGGCGGCACCGGGCCGTGCCGAGCTGTTTCAAGCCTACAATTTTTATTTGCCAACAGTGTTGACTTTAGAGTGCAGTATACACCGTGCCACTATTATTTGAACTTGTAGTTCATAAAACCATTCTCAAAAGTTAAACATGAAAAACCAAAACAGCGAAATAAAACCGAAATTTTGATTTTTTCAAAACGAAATATAAGGAAAAATAAAACCACTTTTACGGGACTCTACTAATACAGTACAGTGCAGTGATTGACTTCCGAAAAAGATTAATTTCAATTTGATCAGTGACCTCAGGAAGAAAATATGTAAGTGAAGCCATGAGGAAAATTATTTTTTATTTTGCGTCTGCTACAAAATTTTTTCTCTGAGAGATGTGAAAATTTTGTATTTCTTTTTTTTTTCTGTTTCAAAATGAAATTTAATTGGCTAGCAGTTATTACCTAGCAGTTATTAATCCTCGCCCATGAGGCATTTAGATTGGTCATGTTGGTTGGTGACTATGTGTTTTCAGCAGACAGAAAAGACATGAGCTTGATCAGGATGTAACTAGGGGGGGGGGGGGGGGGGTTAAACTGGCAGAGTATTATTTACTATAGATATCTACTTAAATATCATAGTTTTTAAAAAAAAGAAAAAGAAGGAAAAAAAAACTAATTTCAGGGAAGATGATTTGAATTATCTGTATTGAAAATTACAAACATGTAAATCATCAAATATTTAAAAACTGGTGTTTTTCGCATACAATCCAACATGCAATGTATTAAAAATTAAATGAATGCAAATAAATCTATTTATTTACCATCTAAGTTAAATAAAATATATTTGGAATAGTGGAATTAATATATTGTGGTGATATGAGTTGTCGTCGGGAAAGGTTTTGGTTTTGTTGGTTGGATGCCGAGATGAGTTCTTGCCTCGGGTGAAACTAGTTTAGTTCCGTCCCTGAACACGATGAAAAACAAGTGGGACTCCACCACTGGTTTTTTTAAATAGAAATTATGTACTTGGCTTTCCTCCTTCTCTATCTGTGTTTGCTTCCTAACCTGTTTCCTTATGCTGAGACTCACATGCTGTATCTGATTTCTCTAGCTACAGTTGATTTGTATGCTACAGCCGTGTCCATACACTGCAACAGTGTTCGTCAGAGGGCTTCAAGGTCAGGCAAGCCGTGCAATCGCCCAGGGCCCCGCGACGTTGTTTTTCATATTTATTTAACTTGTTTGTCTATTGTTCTTTATAAAATATGGAAATCAATGGAAAAACAAAAAATAATATTTTATTAGATTGTAAATTAAAGTGCTGGTCAATACAAATTTAGATTCATGATTTCTTATTAGAAAAACTTTCGAATATTATCTTGCGATATATAACCAAGCAAATTCATAAAAATTTGATTGTAAGCATTTGTAAAATTTACCCGAAGATAATTTGTCAGGAAAGAACATCAACATTTTTTAAGATCAAATAGCAAAACAATCATCGATATTTTATTTCCAGTTTAACTTAAAATTTTGTTTGAAAGAGTTAATTATTTTAATTTTTCTGGAGGAGGGCCTCCTTGAAAGAAATAGCTCAGGGACCCGCAAAGTCTAGGTCCGCTACTGATGTTCATGTACTGGGGCCCAGTTTACTGGTTCCAGTACAGTGAAAACATGATTACAAAGGCAGTACAATCAGCATTCTGGAGCTAGGCACATTCTGTAGTAAGGCACCAATCACATGCTGTTGGAAACAATAAAATCATTAGGTAACTTTGGTGTTGGTTTGAATAAGTTATGTTGGTACGACTGTAATAGAGTAAGTAAGAAAATAAATATGGCTAGTGTGTGAGAAATGTGTGTAATAGAAAGAGGAAATTACACAATATTAAGAAAGATGCCGAGTTTTAATATAACCTATTAACAGGTTATGGGCCCAGGCCGTATGAAAGTACACTGGTGTTATTGAATAAGTATCACAGTTTTATTGCGATAGTGATGTGTTGAGAAAAGAAGAAGAAAATACGCAGTGCGGGCATCCATTATGGAATCCAACTATAACTACATTAGATTGGCAAATGGATCAAACTGGAGTGTTTGGAAATTTCAAATTACGGTCGTGTTAAAATCAAAAGGTTTATATAGTGTGGTGTCTGGAGAGGAGTTTAAACCTACTGTGGTGGATGACGATTCACAAACCGAGACGGAAAAGAAGAAATTAAAGGAATGGGTGACACGAGACAGCAAAGCTCAAGAAATAATTGTCACAAGATTAGAAGAAGGACCAATGATGCACATTTTGGCTTGCGAGTCAGCACAAGAGATGTGGAATAAATTGTTATCAATTTTTGAACAGCAGTCGGAAGTAAGCTTGCATCAACTTCAGCACAAGTTCTTTTCTTTAAAATACGAAGGGGAAGGAGTCGCGGCTTTCCTGTCAAAACTGCAAGAGTTGGTGGTCCGGCTGAAGCAGCATGGGGAGAAGCTGTCCGATCAAATGCTAATGACGAAGATTTTAGTATCACTACCGGAAGAATATAAACACTTTGTGTCGGCTTGGGAGTCTGTGTCAACAAAGGACCAAAAACTGTCAGAGTTAAGTGCACGTCTGTTGATTGAAGAGGAGCGTATCTCTGGAAAGGGCAGTCAGGATAACGCCCTGTTGTCTAAAAATCAAGGTAGGCCGAATCCATTAAAGTGTTTTAAGTGTGGGAAGGCAGGACACATTCAGAAAAACTGCTATTCTAATAAATCGAAAACTAATAATCCAGGTGGGAGACGTATGTGCTATTACTGCGAAAAGATGGGACATATCAGTAAAGATTGTAGATGGAGGTTAAAAGCTGAAAATAGCTCTGAACCTGCTCATCGTACACTAAAGGGGGGCAATCTGAATGCTTTTATCAGTGCTGCAATGGTAAGTGAAAGCCTGGATGACAAAAGCTGGTATGTGGACAGTGGAGCATCTGAACATATGTGTGCTCAAAGACATTTTTTTTATGACATGTGCAAGCTGGATAGTGAAAAACATATTGTAATTGGTGATGGGTCAACTCTTGTAGCAAACGAGGTAGGGACTGTGAGAGTAGAGGTGTATGATGGTAATTCTTGGCAAATATCGGAGATAAAAGATGTGTTATATGTTCCTGATATCAAATTCAATTTATTCTCTGTTGGTGCAGTGTTGAGAAGAGGTTATCAAATTGAATGGAGAGAGTCTAAATGTGAACTTACTAAATCTGGAAAAGTGTATGCTGTTGGAACTCTGGAGGGGAAGCTGTACAAGATGATGTTTAGGTGTGAACCAATCCCAGCTGTGGTGAGTGTTGTGAAGAAGCCTTCCATTAAAATATGGCATGAAAAGTTGGTGCACCAAAATACAGAGCAGGTCAAAAATATTCTGAAGAGCCACAACATAGAAGTGCAAGGTACTGAGGACTTCTTTTGTGAAGCTTGCATGAAGGGGAAACAACAGAGACTGCCTTTTTCATCAAGTGAACACAAAACGACGGACACTTGTGAGATCGTTCATGCAGACATTTGTGGCCCGATGGAAACAGCATCAATTGGAGGTTCAAGATATTTCCTATTGATAAAAGATGATTTTTCAAGGTATAAATTTGTTTACTTCTTGAAGTTCAAATCTGAAGCTAAAGAAAAGATTAAGAACTTTCTAAGTATAGCTAAGAACGACACCGGAAATCCAGTAAAAATTCTGAGAACGGGAAACGACACTGAACTGTGCAGTCAAGAAATGCGGAATATCACTGATGAAATGGGAATACGGCACCAGAAGTCTGCACCTTACTGCCCAGAGCAAAATGGGAAAGTTGAAAGAGAAATAAGAACAGTTGTGGAGGCAGCCAGGACTATGCTGGCAGCCAAAAACCTGAACAAAACCTTATGGGCGGAAGCAGTTAATACTGCAGTATACACCATCAACCGGACAGGCACGAGTTCTGTTAAAGGAAAAAGCCCATATGAACTATGGTTCAAGTCAGTTCCTGAAATCAAACATTTTGAAGTCTTTGGAACAGAGACTTACATGCAGGTGCCTAAAGAGAAAAGAAAGAAATGGGACCCTAAGAGCACAAAAGGACTATTCGTAGGGTATCAGGAAAATGCTAAGGCCTACAGGGTATATGTACCGAACCGAGGAAAAATTGAAATATCAAGAAATGTAGTGTTCAAGCCAGATGGTGTAACAACAACAATGGGAATCGAAGTTACCAAACCTATCCAAACTGAAGAGCACTACAGGGATGAAGCGGAAGGCATACAACTGGAAAATGTAGAGGGAAGCAGTACGATTGAACATAGTTCCTTAAATAATGAATCTGCAGATGAAGAGGAATTCAGAGGCTTTGAAACAGATAACTGTGGAAAGATATGTGAAAAGGTGGGAACATGTAATTTGAGGGATAGAACAAAACTAAAGGAACCAAGGTATCTGAGCCAATATGAGACAAGTTTTCTTTGTGCAGATGAGCCACAAACATACGGAGAAGCAATGATGAGCAATGAAAGGCAAAAGTGGAAAGAAGCTATCAATATTGAATTGAACTCTATAAAGGAAAATGACACCTGGTCAGAAGTTATACCTCCAAAAGATGCCTGCATCATAGGCAGCAAATGGGTATTTAAGATTAAACGAAATGAAAAAGGAGAACCAGTGCAGTACAAAGCGAGACTAGTTGCAAGAGGTTTTGAGCAGCTCAGCATTTTTGATGCAAGTGAAGTGTATGCACCAGTGGCTAAGATGGCGACGCTTAGAATTCTGTTGGCGACTGCAAATGACCTGGGCATGCCAATATATCAAATGGATGTTCAAAGTGCTTTTCTTTATGGTGATATAGATGACGAAGTTTTCATAGCAAAACCAGATGGAATGGAGGGGGATGAAAAGACAGTTTACAAACTAAAAAAAATCTCTCTATGGACTTAAAAAATCACCAAAGTGCTGGAACGAAAAGTTCAATGAAGCTATAGAAAGGGAAGGATTGAAAAGATCAAAACATGATTACTGCTTGTATGTCAAGAACACAGACAAAACGAAGCTATATGTCCTGCTGTATGTGGATGACCTGCTAATAGTAGGCAATGATGAGAACCAAATTCAGGCATTGAAAGAAAGTCTGAAGAAAAATTTCAAGATGAAAGACCTAGGACCGGTGTCAAACTACTTAGGAATTTGTATCTCTCAAGATTTAAAGTCTGGAACTCTAAAATTGAATCAAACTCATTTTTTGAAATCATTGTTAGTGAAATATGGAATGGCGGACTGTAGACCCGTGTCCACACCAATGGACCCACTGTGTAAAATAAACTTCCAGGACACTGAAGAAGACAAAGAGCTGGAAACAAAATGTCGACAGATTATTGGAAGCCTGTTGTATGTCGCCCTAGGCACAAGACCAGATCTTAGTGCTACTCTTGGCATTCTGAGTAGATATCAAAACCGGGCAAGTGAAGCACTATGGGTTGCCCTAAAACGCGTTTTGAGATATATAAAAGGGACCTTGGACTTGACACTCGTCTACCGACGACAAGAACCCGCAGCTCAGCTGAGTGGATACGCTGATGCAGACTGGGGAGGAGATGTGGAAGAAAGAAAATCTACATCAGGTTTTGTATTCCAACTCCAAGGTAATACCATCACCTGGACCTCCAAGAAACAGTCAACTGTTGCCCTGTCATCTACCGAGGCGGAATACATGGCTCTGAGTGGTGCAGCGGCTGAAGCGTGTTGGATCAGAGGGGTACTGCAGGATCTGGGAGTGTTAAAAAATGAACCTGTGATCCTATACGAAGACAATCAAGGTGCAATAAGAGTGTCAAAAAACCCAGAGAATCACAAACGGTTGAAACACATTGACATTCGCCATCATTTTGTCCGAGAAAAAATCAGTGAGGGTCTTATCAGTGTAAAATATGTTTGTACTCAGGATCAAATAGCTGACATGTTCACTAAAGCAGTGAATAAGATCACACTCTTGAAATGTATAAGAAGTATAGGGCTAGAATAATGCAAATTATTGGTTAAGTTTTTTTTTAGCTGTTCACTTGTATTGTTTACTTAGTTGTTTCGCAAAGTCTACCTAATAACGTTTATTGAGGGGGGCTGTTGGAAACAATAAAATCATTAGGTAACTTTGGTGTTGGTTTGAATAAGTTATGTTGGTACGACTGTAATAGAGTAAGTAAGAAAATAAATATGGCTAGTGTGTGAGAAATGTGTGTAATAGAAAGAGGAAATTACACAATATTAAGAAAGATGCCGAGTTTTAATATAACCTATTAACACATGCAGATTTATTTTAATGCATTTAGGCATTGGTTGACCTTGACAGACAGGTCACGCCATTGCGTGGCCCAAGTTTTTAGTTTGCTTTATGTTTATTTGTATTTTTTGGTGGTGGGTCAAAACCCTATTTTCTCTCATCCAAACTTTGAATCTAGGTCTCAAGGGTCAAAAATAAAATAATATACAAGAAATTAAAAACATAAAATGTGGTGTTTAACCGTTCAACCCTTTAAATGTTTGATTCACCCACTAAGTTTCCAGAATCAATACATATCATAATTTTATTTATATATTACCTGTTAAAAGTGCACATAACAGGATAGGAAGGAAGTTGACCTAGTAAACTTCAGAGTTGAGGTATTTAATTTACTTTATTTCTTCTGATATTTATCTTTGAATATTATTCCTAAAATATTGAATCCTTCAAATAATAAGGATTTAATGGTAGGTTAGGATCATCCTTAGTATTTGTTCCTTGTAATAGAGCAGCTTACTACAACTTGATTTAAATATAATTTGTCTTTCACCGCCCTTGGACCTGGTAGGGAGGGATCGGAGTAATGTGGGTCAGTCGGAAATAATAGTGTAGGTTGGAGCCAGGGGGTGGACTCGGTGAAAAGCTGTGCATCACTTCACAGCAGAGCACGATGAAGAGGTTATCTCAGGAATGGGTACTTCCCATATTGCGACGAAGGACTTTGGGTGATGGACCCTCGCGCGAAACTGGCACAAGTCTGGCTTGCTGGCTCTCAAAAACACTCCATACAACACTGGACACGATTGCCGAGCTGTAGGCCACCAGGCATGCCATATTTAAAACACGGTCCCTAGGTCCAACATTTGTTTACTAGACACAAATACTCCCTGAGCCTGAGTTGATGCCCAATAATTTATACACAAAATTAGTTACACATATTCAAAACTCTTTACACATTCGGTACTGGCATTGCCGTCCATGTAAAGAGTACTCAGTGAAAGACAAAATAAACTACGAGTCTCTGTAATTTCTGCACGAGCTCACTTACACACAGACTGTTAAGTGGTCGAGATGTCTCAGGCATATGAGACGGGATGCGAGTCGCAGAGTTCCTGAGTTCTGTCACTCCCGTGCCGATATACACTTCTACCAACCCTGGGCAACTTATTCACTTTAGTTTAAAGAATAATACACACATAAATAAATAATGATAATATGTACATAATAACTCACAAACAAAATTCCTGATAACTTAATACACTGAGTCCAAGTAGGTACTGTTTGCTGCACAAAACACAAGTTAGATGATGACATTTCCTAATGGTCTCTAAGGTCAAGGAAAGAAAAGGAGTTGCACGTCACATTGTACTGTTAAATCATTTCTATTGGTATTCCCGTTAAAACATATAGAGGTGTTGACTGATCCGACACGACCGTGATCCCGAATGCGGTCCTGAATGCTCCGGATTAAAGAGCATCCACTGTGTTTGAGATGGCAGATGATGACTTGTAGTCCTCCCTGTCCTCTTGCCAGATCCTGTCGTACGGAGGGTTCCTGCAGTTCACGACGGAGACGGAGGACGGACGCAGCGCAGTGCCGCCACACGTGCTGGCCCACCACCCGCTGGTGCAGCTGCAGGGCAACTGGCAGATTGTGCTAGAGTACTTCCCCATCCTGCCCAACCCCCTCGGCAGGCACAAGATCAGGTACGCACTGTTAGAGTCATTGCTGGGCCACAACATTTCATTCCCTCGAACTAAAATGTGACTACACTTTCACAAAAACTTTTCGTGCACCTTCATAAAAAAAACCAGACTAAAGAACCGTACATGAAGTGGGAAGGTTTGCCAACCTTTGAATAATTACACCAAAACAGCTGATGCACATCGCACACTTTCACCACTTCCTCTCGATGTGCAGCAGTCTAAATATTGTAAGTAATATTTGTTAGATATTTAAACCAGCAAATTAACCTATGATAGAAAAATTGACAAAAAATATCCTTAACATCAATGTATTCTTTTTCAGAAACATTTCACTTTTTTTTTGAGTTGAGTCCCTTAGAAGCAACACTATCTTCAGTTTTCTTACGAGACAATGTTTTTTGGTGACCACGCTTTCTATGTTCTTACTAGTTTCCACTATTTCAAGATTGTTCACCCCTGTTCTATTTTTCTCTCTTAATAAAATGACACCTCACATCATTATTTTTAGAGCGCTTGGAGGTAGGTTACTTTGTTCTTAGTGAGATCAATTGCTCCATGGTTGTCTACCAGTGGCGTAGCCAGAATTTGTGTATGGGGGGTGTTAAGCATAAACCCCCCCCCTGCCGCCGTATTAAAGCGGGGGTCCGGGGGGCCTCCCCCGGGAAAATTTTGGATTTTAAGGTGTAAAATAGTGCTATTTTAGCAGTTTTTGGTACTTAAATTTAAATATTGTAATAATAAAAAAATTATTAATTTTAATAGGAAATTTGTTTGAGTGATGAATAAGAAATTAATTAAAGATTTGGTGCTAAGGGGGGGGTTTGAACCCCTAAACCCCCCCCCCCCCCCCCTGGCTACGCCCCTGTTGTCTACTATGACATCGTCCGGGCCTGCGGCCCCTGTTTAGTCCGATATGCCACCCCCCAAACACCACCCACCCTCCATTCAAACCTCCCGCCTACCCGTGCGTACGTGTGCGTGCATGTGTGTTTGCCCGGCAAGAGGGCGCTGTCAAGTTAGTGCGCCGCACCCCTAAAACGTAATTAAATATAAATTGTGTTATTTGTTTTTATGTCCCCTAAGTGCAACGTGATGACAAATCGGCCGGGAGGGTTTTATGTACTTTTAAATTAAAATAAGGTAACAAAATATAATAGCGTTTCCAAACAATCCCCGAGGAAACCTGAAGCCAGACAATAATTTAAATGTAATTCTATATAATTGTAATTTGTAGTATTCTTTTGCATTATTCAGAAAATGTCATATAATTTTTGAATCATTCTTGTCATGTTACTTTAGTTTCCCGTGGCACGAATGAACAAATATCTTTAACGGCAATTGTTTCGGCGGGAGGACGCCATGTTAGTCGAGCCGAGCCATGAGCTCATCCCAGTCTTCCGCCATCAACGACTGAGAGCAAGTAATTCTGTTTCAATTTAATTCCGTATAAATCGTTTTCTTTTTGTCCTCGGAGCTCCTCTCGGTCGGGGGACTGTATAACTAATTGTCTTACGACCAGCAACGGTCTTTTCTATTTTGTAATACGTAATGTAAGATGTGACCACGTGGGGGTCTTCGCACCTAAACCGATTCGTGCCGCGGGCGTTTTAAACAGTTTCAATCGTGTAAGTTGCATTCGCAGAATAAATCAGGTGAGTAAATCTAATGTATTAATTTCTTATTTATATCTGTTCGACCACGTGGAGTGTGACGGCGTGTGGGACGCCTGAGAGCCCACTGCGTAAATAATAGCGTGCCTGACGTTGAGAGCAGGCAGGGATTCGTGCTAGGTGTATTCAGGGGGAAATTAAAATCACGCCTCACATGGGCGACGTCACGCCCTGAGTTAGGAGTCTCACCGGGTCCACGTGCCGCACCACGTGGTGGCGCCCACTAACATATCACCATAAAACCGTCCGAACGAACCCCCATGTAACAACTTTTATCTCACGTGGTTCACTAACAGTGTCTCTCTGACCTGTATCCTCTAACTGGCCTTCCATCCACAGTGCTCCTATCACTACACTACACTATCGCAGTGTGCTCTGCCTTCACAGTCAAAAGTGTGACGTGGTTTTGTTTTCTTGTTTGGCAGACCTCTTCTGCAACCACTAGTATCACTACAAATCCACTGCAGGATTTTCTGTCTTCTACATTGTTCACCCAATCTGTATCTACAAACAGGGATACAACTAGAGGGGGGGCAGATGGGGCTTGTGCCCTGGGCACCGCAATTTGGGTGGGGAGGGGAGGCACTAAACTGGTAGAGAAATTTTTACTGTAGATATTTACTTGTATATTGTATTGTTAGAATACAAAAAAAAAAAAAAAAAAATGTTGCTGGGCAGATGAACTGAATTATTTGTATTGAAAAATACAGACATGTATATCATTGAAAGTTTAAAAACTGGTATTTTTCGCATATTATCCAACTTACAATATATTGAAAATGAAATGACTGCAAATAAACGTATTTATTTACCTTGCCCCGGGTGGAAACTAGTATATTTACGTCCCTGTCAACATAAACTTTTACTGTAAACTTGCCAAGTGTGACCAGTCACTGGGAAGAAAGGGAATTTTCTGCATTGCTAGCTGTGAAATAGAGATGGTTAAAGTTCATATTGTTATCTCTTTGTTGCAGGTTGCATGAGTCCCTGTGGCATCTGCGATCCGACCGCAGGCAGAAAGTGTCCAGGGAAATGTTTATGTTGGCTCTGCAGAATGTGCAGCACATCTTCATACGAGCATCTGACTTCCTGGACTTCAGCAAGGTCGTGTAGGTACACACACCTACACACACACATGCAGACTCATCGTAGAGATTCCAGTACCAACCTGTTGCTTTGTTTTATAATGTTACATAGTATTCACTTTCTGGGCTTTGTAACAAGGACTGTTGTAAGAATGTTTTGGAGTCTTTTACTGGAAAATTGTAAATATTTCTTAGAGATGTAGTATATAATCTTATATCATAATATGGTAGTCCATGGCCACGTTTATACTTGCTCCAGGCCTCATGCTTATAAGAGCCACATTTCTCATTTAATTATTGTTATTTCTATTATAGTGAATTGTCCTTTATAATTTTTGTTTTAAAAGTGAGTATCCTAAACATAATAAATATACACGATCTATAATTTTTTTCTTTTCAGGGATAGTATTCTATAATTTTAGACAAAATGAATTTATGTAATCTATACTCAAACTTGTATTTATCATGCTGGCACTTGTGTTTTTGTGCCTATTTGATTTTTCTTCTATTGACATAAGAACACTGTATTATAATGGTTTAAAGCTAAAACACTTGGCTAACAGTGCTGAAGGTGCTTCAGATACTTCATTTTTCCCTGGTTTACGACTTCCTAAAACGGCCCATGGTCGTCAATTAAATCTTAACGGTCTGTCTCACATGTTGAGTTGATTATTTCATTTACTTGTCATTGCTATTAACCAAGGTATTTATCTCTTAGCTTTAAGTCTAAATTTTCTCTCTAGATATATATCCAACATTATTTCAAGGTGCAAAAGGTCAGACAATTGAAAATAATCATGTACACTTGCTGGACCATTTACCGCTATTAGTAGGAACAAGATTATAAGTGAATTGTGATAAAACCAAAATAACACCACAAAGCATGTCATTGCAACAAATAACACCCAAATGCAAGTTAATACACCATTGCCAGCTGAAATGTAAATAAAAAAATTAAATCAATGAGCAATTTCACACAACTTAACTCAAACCACAAAAATATAATTTTGTTTGATCTTGCATCGCTTATTAGTTACTTTTTGACATTACTCGCGTTGGCACATTTTTGAAACTTGCAAAAATATATCACTTTATTTTTATTGTTCTTAGTAGTTATTTTTGAGACCTGCTATTCATACAACGAAAACATACGAACGGCAGCTAAACTATATTAAATTAATACATATGTTGAAACGACTCGCACGCCACGTATTGTAAAATGGTTTTACTAACTTAGAAACAATAGAAACCTTTGCCGGCATGTGCAAAAGTTTCATAGTTTCATTGTAATCAAATTAATGGTATAGGAACACGTACAGAATAAACAAACTTTCATTTATATGTAAATTTGCCTTTATACAGGTAAGATTTGTTTTGCTATCCAGTTGCTAACCAGTTTATTTTTAACTTCAGACCATAGAAAAGAGGAATCTTCATAAAGTATTTAATGGTAAGTATCCTGTATGATGCATGCACCACCTATTGTATATTATCTCACCTAGATAGTAATCTTCCTCGTGTTTCAAAGGTCAAATATGGAAAATTTCATAGATCAGATGAACAATGTGTTAATAATGTAATAGCAAAATATCATCAAGAATAATTAAATTTTTCTTTAAGAGAGTTAATTTTATCAAAATTTCACGTAAGCAGTGATCTTCTTTATGTTTCATAGAGGTCAAGTGTGCAAAGTTTCATCGCAATCAGATGAATGGTTTAGAAACACATAAGGGATAAACAAACAAATAAACAAACAGAAATTTTTATATATACAGAAGTGCATCATGTGTCAGGATAAGAGACTTTTTGGTAAAATAAGTATTAAGAAATATTTTAGTTTCATATTTGATAAATTAATACACCAATTTTTATCAATAAACACACTATAAAAATAAAAACAATAACACCTAAATCTCCTGTTTTAAAAATGAAATTGATCTAAAAATTAAACCATAAAATCTTCTCCGTAGCTATTAGATAATATTTAGTAAATATCTGTAAATAAATTTTAAGACTTAAGTAAGAAATGCAAGTGTGTTATTATAATAAATTCACCCCTCAGAAAATACTATTGACACAAACATGAAATAGTATTCAAGCCTTAGATCTTCAGTCAGTACATGTGGTTACGAAACCTGCCCGTAGCACGGTGAGGAAGGGATGAAACTGTGTCCTGTGCGGCAGGCTGCGGGATGTGACCCTGGACACAGCGGTGTCGGCGCCCGGCCGGCCGTACCCCCTGGCCCGGGGCGTGGAGCTCTGCGACTGCCCGCCCGAGTACAACTCGACCTCGTGCCAGGACCCGAGCGTCGGCTTCTACCGCTACCACGACGTCAACTCCGTCCAGTCGACCATCGTGATTCAGTTGGTGGGCGAGGCGCGGCCATGCCAGTGCAACAACAGGTCGGCCGTGTGCGACATCGAGACGGGCCGCTGCCTGGTTAGCTCCACCGTTGATTCTCTGTGTTTCTATTTGGAGTGCTGCGCAGTGCAAGGGAAAATCATGAAGCAAGTCACTAAAGGTAACAAAAAGTAACTTAATAATGATGATCACTTTGATGCGTTCTGGGATTCGCTTGAGTTAATAAATGCGGAAACAATGGGCACCACCGTATGTAGGGAACACGGTCGGAGCGGAATCTATGTCCGCGGGGCATAACGTCGCCCGTGTGGAAGCGTGACCCGTATCCCCCTAGCACAATTACCTGGACGTACCTGGACTTGGCTTGCCCTCAGCAACGAGCACGCTTACAGTATGTTAATAATATGCGACCTCTTATAGGCGTCTCACATGCTGGTCTCGCCGTAAGTTGTCAGAATGTGGACAAGCACAGAAACAAGGATACAAGATTCGGTAAATGAGATTTAATACACAGCATCGCATCACATGCTTCTTATATAGTGATATATAAAAATGAATGGTGGAAAAGCCTCACAGCATTATTTGGTTTAGTGGATGTTGAGAGCCACCTCGTGGTTGGATGAAGCTTCTCGTGGTATTGTCTGAACTCCGGCTGGCGGATTACAGTTAAATTAAGCTATAAAAAAAAGTTGGCACCCGAGGTAAGCTCCAAGGATAAATAAAAGCAATTTAGATTATTAAAATATGTCATGATGACAAAGATCAGTTGAAATAAAGATATTGAAGTTCTCAGAGTGTGGAAGGCATTCTACCTCAGGTGACGATACGAAGCGACTGTGTTGAGAACTGGCCGCTAGGGGCGCTATACGGCATACCTACGTCAAGTTAAATCGACAGTTCACGTTCGTGTCCCTGACTCTAGTAATTATAAATAATACTAAACAAACATACAGAAAGTTTTCTGGACCCTGAAAACATCACATAACACTTGGGGCGAAAGAAAAAGGTTTACAATCTGATTTATTAGTTTATAAAGGCAAGGGGGCACTGACTCTAATGGAGTTAGTGGCATGCCATTCAGAAAGCACATATCACATGCACGTCGCTGGTGGGCGGAGTGACAGAGATAGCGGACTCACGGGCATCGGGCTCACGGCAAGTTTCATACAAGAGTGGACTAAAGTTGCACAGGCAGATCGTGCAGTTTTTCAACTAAGCGGAGGTTCAGCAGACTGTAATTACCAGCGTACGTGTGGGTTTTCAACTAACTAAGCTGTTCCCATGCTCTAAAGTCACATCTTCCAATGGCAAAGTACAAGTTTTTGACTCTTACTTTTAGTTTTAGCAGTTTTGGTCAATACCATCGCATTATATTCAGGTAAATATGTTATCTGTCAACATAATCTACACAAATATTTATAAACCCATCCCATTGTTTTATCAGTGCCCCAATACCAACTGCATAAACTTCTTTTGGTTGCTGCCTCAGCCACATTAGGACGTGCTGCTGTTTTGATTTACAAACATTGAGCACCGTCACCATTTTAAAACATTATAGCTAGAGATGGTGATTTATAGCATTTAAAATAATGACATTTAGCATTTTGAATTTGAAATTAAGCATTTTGTAGCATTTAAAAAACACAATTTAGCCAATTCTCTCATTTTACATTACTGAAGAAAAGTATATTTTTAAAAAAGAAACCGTTGCTTGCCGTTTTTCCTTCAACCGACTTCTCGGTGAAAATTTTTTTTTGCAGTCTGATGTCCCTCAGATTTAATGTGCTTTTCAAGCAAATCTTTTTTTTTCCATTCCAGATGGCGATTACATAAATTGCGCATTAAAATATTTGTATCACTTTCCTATAACTGTTCACTTTTGTATTCATTTATGTGATTGCGAATGGGAATGACGTTTCGTCCCATTTTTACCACGAGAAATAACAGTATACAACACATTAACGAGTATGCACGTATTTGTAAACACGCAAGATTACACAGACTACGCAAGATTACACAGACTACACAAGAATGAAACACAGCCAGAAAATGGGACTTACAATTGTTAGCGCAACGAAGCAGAGATGTCGCAATATGGTGGCCTAAAAACTGTACTCTGCAAGATGACGGACAATCCTCCAGCTAGTTGTACTTTGCTTTGTTTACAATCGCGAGGCACGGATGGCCATTCTACATTCAATATTTACGAACAATAGTAGTTGTGAATGACGTGACAATAAGATACTTGTGCTGAATACGCCATAAAATGATGGTTTCTTTTGATACTGAACTGAAACGAAATACAATCAGTAAATAAATTGTGTAGAGTGAAGATGAATCTACGTTTTTACCTTGATTTCGCATTTATCTCGGAATAGTCTAGATTTAGCATTTTATAGCGGAAAAAATATAATTTAGCATATTTTAGCATCTATTTAGCAAAAACTAAAAATCACCATCCCTAATTATAGCACATGAGCAAATACAACTTAGTCAATATGAAATTAAAATATCATAAAGCCGGAAGATGCTGCCATATATTAACATTCTTGGAATGTTCTTGCTACTGTTCTAAGATAAATCATATAAATTTGTGACATACTAAATGATTTTCCCTTGTAACTAGAGGTATACCAGTTGGAGTGTGCATTCATTTGAATCAAACAACATATTTGTAGCATGATATAGACTGTGGATTACTTTACAAATGTAGAAAAACCATCTTAAGAAAATCTCATTTCAGAAAATTTCTTTCATTATGGATTGAAAATTTTGGTACTTGACGTATGAATACATACAATTTTACCCTTTTAATAAGTCTAAAATTTTAAGTAAATTGAGAAATGTCTTAAAAGGGATTTACTGTATGTTTAATACGGTTGATATTATATCATCTAGATGTCTGAAGCAAAATGTTAAGTAAAACACCCATTTTATGTTTTCATTAATTTAAAGAAATCTTTTACATTTGTAGTGCTTGAAGTGAGATTTTTTGTAAATATGGTTATGGTATTTTTTGTTCGTGGTGCTTTAGTTTTCGCAAAATGTAGTTGTATGTTATTTGTTATTTAATTTGCTGTTTTGTGATTGGGATGGATAAATAGTAGGCTATTATTAATGGTCTAATGGAACTATACAATGTGCAAATGCACACGTAGTTTGTACTATTTTTTGACATCTGTAATTGTGTCCCCGGGCTTTAAGTCGTAGAAATTTATCAAATCCTAGCCTCTCACCTTAGATGATCACAGTTCGAATTCTAGTGGACATGGTCCAACATTTGTTATAAATGGGAAATATTTTGCATTTGTCATGAGCACGTGCGAACCACATTCAGCCACTCCTTCACCTCATCTCATTTCTGCTAATCCAGTCCTCAATAAATGGGCTGGTAACTGCAAGAACAGTTATTTTGGAAGGAAAAATCTACTGTGAGCACTGATAACTCAACTATTAGAAATAAAACTGAATAAAAATTTTACAGGCGTCAGCTAAATGCGAGGTTTTTTTTTTGTTTGAAAAAAAACTTTTTTTTTTCAGACAGAGCTCTTTTTAAGGCCAACATCATTGGTGGTTATATGCTATGAATTTTATAACTACCTTAACCGTGAAGGTGACGGAACTCACCACTTCTACAATGTAACCAGGAAGCCACAGTAGCTGTTTCCCTCTAACACTTCTACTAACACTCTAACGCTTAACTCCAATGGATTAGGTCAATATAAAGGATTTAGTAACTCCAGACAATCCTGGCACTAAAGGTTTTGGTCAGCTGAAAGAAGTCCTTTAAAACCATTACAGTCCTTAAACATTGGTAATGGCCTAACTAGTTAAATTTTATGGCCGGGTGCAGATTTTTAAGTCACTACTAAGCGTTAATATCAACATGCAATTTTGGAGCATTTTTGATGGAAGCCTTACATGATACGTAGTTTTGTTAGTGGAGTCACAGCATCCAGCAAAAACTAATAGAAGTGGAAAACAGTTTGGAACAAGCTTATGCGTTGGCTTCAACTTTGGAGCAGGCAGAGAAACAGAGGTAACTTAGCACATAGTTGATTCAGCAGGTGGTTGATAAATGGGTGTCTGCCTATCAAAATACTCCCCGTACATCTGTAATGGGTGTTCTCCAAACCGTTACGCTTCTTCATCACGATGTACAAGGTGTGTATGTCACATCCCTGAAAGGATGCAACCTGCGGCACTTCCCAATGTGAGAGCAACTGGACTTGCCAGTGGGTTAAGTGACCCACGAGGATTGAGCGAGGCAAATAAGAGAAGGTTCTCGTTCATCACTCGTTCACCATCACTTGCTTTTTTTTTGTAACGATTTAGCATCAAATTTGTGACGTAAACACATCAGATATGAGACATTATTATCCGAATGTTCATCTAACTCTTCCATACGTCCAAACAATGCCATTTTATCATAATACTGCACTTCCCGTTAAAATAAACACCTCGTTCCCACTATAATTTATCTCGTTCAACAAACATTGTACTCACACAGAGATATGCTATGTAGGTAATTGTTAAACAAGTGATGTGTGTGATCATAATTGTAGCTAAGAAATGAATGAAATTATGTTAGATAAATTTAAATTCATAAAACCAGTTTGCTTCCAGATTGTTAAACACTTACTTAACAGGTGCTTACAGAAAAAAATGTTAATTGGTGGTTATGATCATACTTTCAATAATAGATTCATAGTTTTTCCTCTTTGAAAATGTGCGAAACAAGAAAATTCTCTTATTGATCACTGTCCTGCTTAAGGAGTCAACCTGCCAGTAACATAGAGAAATGTTGTTACTGTACTCAAAATGTAACATTATTTCCACACCAGTTTATCACAATATGTTAATTTAATAAGCTATTTTAATTAAATTTTATGGTAAGTTAAAATTCTTTGTCTGTGTAGGATAAAGATGATAAAATAACACCTAATACAAAAATTTTCAGTGTAACTTCTGAAAAAAAAAGTTAAATATTTGGTTCGTCGAAGAAGAATATTAAAATAATATTTTACTTTTTTTTTTTAGGAGGTTCATATGTTTTTGAAACTGTCCATTTTTTCATTAATCATAATCACAAATTTCAATGGATTCATTTTATATATATATTATTAAGTTTGTTTAGGTTAATAATACAGTACTTTAAATATATTTTATTTTACAATGCCCTGTGTTTAGTGTCTAAGTTAGCAAAATATCATAGATACAATTCTTAGAACAACGCAGAGCCCCGAGGAACACACCAACACTGCGTGCGTGTGTGTTGGTGCAGAACTGCAGCCAGAACACGGGAGGCGAGCACTGCGAGCGCTGTGGTGAAGGCTTCTACGGCAACCCCAGCCGGGGAGGGTGCCGCTCCTGCCCTTGTCCCCGCCCCGACCACAACTTCGCCGTCGGCTGCCGCGTCACCCCGCAAAGAACAATCTGCAAGTGCAAGCAGGGCTACAGGGGGAAGTTCTGCGACAGGTAATGTGCGCGCGCTCCCTCGGGACATGTTACCTGAGACTTTGCTAGTCTACGCTGCACATTATCTGGGAAGAGTTATAACTTTATTTTGCAATGATACAACACGAAGTGTCAATGAAAACTGCTGTTTTTAATTTGACACTTCCACACTATTGATCTCTTCACAATGTGGTATTGTTTGAACAATAAAACACACTGCCGAAATTTTTGATGTACATATCTTAATCTTAATTTTTTTTTCTACTATAATGGCTTAGGTAAATTTATTTGTAACCCCCAAAACGGCTATTCTGTAAATTAAATCAAAACTTTGGAGCTCTTTTTAGAAAATCATTTGGGCATATGTTGATAACAAAATTGGCTATTTAATATTATAGAATAATTTGTCCAGAATGATTATTGATTAATCAGAGTTAGCCTGTTAGACAAAGTTTGATGTACTCATTATTGTAAGAACTTAAACGATGGAAGTTGAGTAAGCATTTAAAGTGTATGTCAATCAAAGTTTTATTGAGAATAATGAATGATTGAAAAAAATATATAATTTAGAATAAATCAGGAAAACCTCTTCCTTAAATCCTGGTGCACAAAATCATTTGTATGTATAAATTAAAATGTTTATCTTCTTTTTTTCTTCTTCTACCTCAGTTGTGTTTACTGGAGATTTGATTTAAGGCAGGGGCGGTCATAAGGGCCGGTGAGGAGGGAGGATATGTAAACCACCCCCCTTCCCCATCAACCTTCCAAAAAAAAAAATATATATATATATCATTTTCACCAACCAATGGAAAGAGAATTTGAAAGCAAACAGTGGGAAAGGTGGTTCCATCCCCTCTTCTTCCCTGAAGTTAAATTCTGCATATGCTCTGAGTTAAGTAGAGTCAACAATGTTTTAGTTGATTTTTTTTTTTTTTTAATTTTATTAAGGCTACACAATAATTTCAATCATGGGTGTATATCCTGGGGTGAACAGTGTGGGGTGTGACGGGGTGTTAAGGGGGAAGGGGGGGTTGCGGTGCTCTCCCTGGAATTAAGAAGTTTCTCACTGAAGCGTGACTGTGAAATGAGTTTGGTGTTAAAACTATGTTTTATGGAAATATTTCTGTATATTTTAAAGTTTTCTGATTATTGCAAGCATGTAGGCCAAACCATGGGCAGTACACAACATACAAGCACCATGTCCAGATGTAACATGTCTGTTAACCCTGCGGGCCCTTCCACCCCTGGGTATCACCAAGTACCCTCCGCGTTGCAGCTGTGCGTACGGCTGGTTCGGCTTCCCGGGCCGGGAAGGGGGCTCCTGCCAGCCCTGCCGCTGCAACCAGCACGGCAGCGTGAGCGACGAGTGCGACGAGAGGACGGGCCAGTGCAACTGCCGCCCGGGCATCACCAGTCGCGACTGCAGCGCCTGCTCGGGGAGGAGCGTGCTCACCACCTCGGGCTGCTCCTGTGAGCGCTGCTTCCAAACACGGCCCGGCTGTTTTTGTAGCCTCATTAGAGTCCTTGTTTTCATTCAAGTAAAAAATATTCTGAAATGTGTCCGTGACAGATTTTTTGAGAGAGATTTATTGTGAGTTAAAATACTTTTAAGTGCCTTTTGATTATGTTTAGGTGCACTTGGTTTGTATTACATTACATTTGTTTCTCCATTTATATTTAATATTTATTTTTAAACTTAATTTCCTGCATTATACACTTTGAATGAATATTAAACTATGATTGTTTATCCATTTGCTGATATGCAAAAAAAAATGATTCAGGGTTTAAAATACTTAACATATGAGGCAGAACAAATAAAAAATTGGATTTTTGTCACAAAAATTTTGATTTATTAACTTTTTTACCAATTTACTTCAGTCACCTTCAGAGTACTCTCCATTAGATGCGATGTACTTGTCAAGTCTTTTTTCCCAATCTTTTAAGCACCTCTGGAACTCTTCAACTTTGACATCCTTAAGTGCTCATTGCGAAGCTGTTTTTACCACCTCCACATCATCAAAACGCTTCCCTTTTAGATTTTTCTTCAATCACGGGAACAGGGAAAAGTTGCGCAGGGCTAGGTCTAGCAAAGACAGAGGGTGGGGAGCGACAGACCACCCCTGAGAGGCCAAATAGCGCTTCACTCGTAAGGCCGTCTGAACATTCAACCTCACTTGTCTTGCTTTTTTTTGTCTGGGGGAGTTGGTATTTCACTGGCTTGATACTTTGATACTTTGATACTGGCTTTGATACTTTCACTGGCTTGGTATTTCACTGGCTTTCACATGCTCGCTTGGTTTCTGGGTCATACCTGTAACACCAACTCTCATCACTGGTAATAACTTTGGTCAAAAATTTTGGATCACATTCAATCTCTTTTTTCAAATCCTGGTTCAAATTAAAATTCAATCAAATGTTTTTTTTTTTTTTGAGAATGCAAGGAAATGCAGGAACAGGTGTTCAGGGGAAGCAACAACCCGCGACCGTTGCTCTGCCCGCAGCCTGCGACGATGGCTGCACCGGCGTGCTGCTGGACAAGCTCGACGACATGGGCTCCCTGCTGGGGCGGAAGACGGGGCACCTCTCGGGGGGACTGGTACCCCCTCCGTGGGGCGCGCTCGCGGAGACGGAGGACAACCACACCCGCGCCGCAGACGCTCTTCGCGAGCGGGAGCAGGCCGTGGATCGGGCGCGGGCTCTCCCCGGGAATGCTGGCGACGAGCTCAAGAGGAAGGCGAACAAGCTGTTGCAGCGAGTGAGTTGCCGCATTAAGGTGGAGGAATCCCCTGCAGCTATGAGATTGTTGTGATCTCTCATCATTTACTTTACAGACTTCACAAAATAATTTAAAAATAAAAACCTCTCACCAGGCACACAGAACCCTCCACTGGAGCAGATTCAGCAGCCTGCAGATTATCAGCCCATGCACTTTACCACTACACCACGCCGCTGACTTAACAATTGAAGAAAAAATATCAGTTAAATATTATCTTTGTTAGATTATAATTTTAACTCACAATTGCGGCAAAGTTACAAGTTATTGCTATGTAATGAAACCCTACAAAGTTTCAAAATAAATAAAAACCCTAAAATTTACCTGACGTTTAAAATGATACATTTTTTTTTTAAATACATATACCTATTTTTATATGAAACTCCCATTTAATCCAATGTTAATGATGGGACACCTACTGCTAGTGCCATTAGTTGCAGGCCGCCGCGAACTTCACTAATCCGATTATACACACCAAGGCAAGGATAGGAAGTTACCTGACCTATCTACAGCAAAACCCCTTATTTGCACTTTTCATGGGGACAAAGTAAAAAAGTGTAAAAAGCGGGAAAGTGTAAATAAAGGGAAAAGCATAAAAAGGAGTACAGTTTACCTTATTTAGAATTTTTTTCCTTTTGTTTAATAGCACATACTACAATGCAGGTACAAACACACTAACAACAAATTTTACTTTAGTATTTAATCAATTATTAATTTACCACATTTGACAAAAATAAAAAAAGAATGAAAGCCAAAATGTTTTTTCTGATTACTTCCTAAAAAATAAATTTGAAATTTTCTTCTGCTTGCTTTTTTGGCTGTTCAAGGAGATTATTTGCCTCTCCAAATTATAAATACAGTTGCAACCGGCAGGGTTTATAACAAATACGGGCTACATACACATTGCTCACAGTAAAAAATTTTTTAAGAAAAGGCCGCAAATTGATGAATATTTACCGTCAATAGCGCGCCAAACGCGGAGAAAGGTCATTGTACTCGGTCAGCTGCTGTAACGACGCGGCGGCGCATGCGCACTCTATGCTCCGCCCAGACTCATGACGCCATCAGCCGCCAACCAATAGATGCGAGCTTAGCGGAAAAAAATATAAGCTCCACCTCCCGTGTACCAATTTTATCCAGTTCTAATACCAGTTTATTGGTATACGCACCAGTTTTCTCGCTGCCGTGACATGTTCAAGTTTACGTTTATCATGATGTCTTGATACCAATAATTAATTATTTACGATCCCCAGAAATAAATGGTTAGTTTAAAAAATATGGCGTCAACTGTACAATACTTCCCAAATTATAAAAGACGTATAAAACAGTTACCAAGACACCGCTCATTTTATCTTGTGAAGTTTATGTCTCGTACCAGTATTTCGGCTAAGTTGTGACATAAATACAGTATCAGAACTTACAAGCAGCCATGTTTGTACATTCATGATGACGTCGTCCGGGCCTGCGGCCCCTTTGAGCCCGATACGACACCGCCCAACCACCATCTATATTCAAACCTCCCGCTCGTGCGTGCGTGTGTGCGTGTGTGTCTAGCCCGGCAAGAGGGCGCTTAGCTGCAGTGCGCCGCACCCCTAATTTGCTACGTTTTAATATTATTTGTAAACCCTTTTTGTTTTCATCCATCTTCGCCCCAGTGCTGTGTAGTTTACTTGTGTTTCTTTAATTTAAATAAGTTACCTTAAATAACTATAGACGTTGCCCGGGCGGACCCGAACAGGCACGGACTTGGACGAGGATAGGAATGCTTTTATATGAATTATCATTAAATAAGTAAATAGTAACAAACTTTCCATTGTCAGTAATTTTTATATATTTTTAATGTTTATCTGTAATTTACTCAACTTTCGCCGGGGCACGGAGTCGTAGAATACAGTAACGGTAATTGTGTTGGCGCGAAGGGCGCCATGTTGCCACCTGCGAGCGATGAGCTCACCCCAGTCCATCTTCATCACTGACCGAGAGCAGACGCGCCAGCACCCCGGGGACCTCAACCTTTGTTCATCACTGACCAAGTAATTTCTGTATCGTTAATTCTTTTTAAATCGCTTTCGTTCGTCATCCTCGGGGCAGCTCTCGGTCAGCGGGCTGTTTAATTAATTAATTGTCTCAGTCGAGTTTTTTTTCATCACCGTGTAATAAGTATACTTTGCAGCATGGCCACGTGTGTGGACCATGCCCTCACCTAAACCGATTCGTGCCTCAGGCTTTTTAACCGTGTAATGTGTAACGTGTAACGGGCGTGTAGAGAGACGTGTTAGTGAAATTAAATCTGGAGAATAAATATAAAGTGAGTACTTATTTAATCACGTGGTGAGTGAGTCTAGGAGCGTGGCGTGCCCGACGCCTAGAGCGGGCCAGGTCTGGGTAGCTAGGATAGAAAGGGCTGGTAACTCGTCCCCACTTGGGCTACGTCACGCCCTGAGTGAGAGACTCCGCCGGGTCCACGTGCCCTTCCACGTGGTGGCGCCCATAGTTAACATCTCGAAATCACCGGCAATGCGCGATCAGCCCTCAAATGGCGCCCAAGAGCGTGGGGCGAGTTACATCTTCCGCGAAAACCAGACCTGTACGAGCGTGTGAGATAGGCGGTTGTTACGCGGAGCGCGCGGAACTAAAGTTCGCGCTGGAACTATTGTTCGCGCGGAGCGCATAGCGGGACTCTGGCGCGCCAGCCACGTGATCAGCCAAGCGCACGCTTCCAGGAATCCGCGCACAAACAACGGACTCCGAGCGCAGTAAGTAACACAGTGCTGATGTGTTCGTGAGGACTGTTCGTGTGCAGAGTACCACGTGCGTAGACATGTATCCGTATCCGGACGAGTGTATCGGGTGTTACTTTCCCCGCCCGAGTTGGGACTTGCATGGCAGGACCGCCGCCGGATACGAGTGTGGCTACTGTACGGAGTACCGCATACACGGCGTGACGAAATGTGGAGCTAGGTCGTGTCCCGGAGGTAGTAGCGAGGGATACCGCTGCCAGGAATGTGCCGGCCTGTGGCATCGTGGCTGTATCGGCGAACGTGAATGGACCATACTGCGCAAGTTTTTTACCTTCACGTGCGCACGGTGCACTGCCTACCTAGCCACCCAGGCGCAGTACGAGGCAGAGACGCTGGAAAATCCTCCACGACACGCCTCGACGCTTCCCGAAACGCCGACGCCGCTCACGCCGACACCGACTCCGATCACGCCGACACCACTCACGCCGAAAAAGACGCCGCTCACGCCGACGCCAACCACGCCGAAAACGACTCCGCTCACGCCGACGCCAACCACGCCGGAAAAGACGCTGCTCGACTCGCCGACGCAGCCCGTGCCAAGGACGCCGCCCGTTGCCGGAACGTCACCGCCGCACCAAGCCGACTCCTCACGCACGACGCCGACCCCAGCACCACGAAGGTACGTCCTGACGTCACCCGCACCGCCACGTGTTACGTTACCGACGCCTACCGCTCTGACAAAGACGCCCGTCGTCCTGACGCCCACGCCCGTCGTCCCGACGCCGACGGCCGCCGTCCCGACGCCCGCCGTGCCGACGCTCATCGACTTGACGTCTCCCGACACAAGTCCGATCCCGCCGCCGCCTGCCACACTGCGTTTCGTCGACCCGACGCCACTTATCCCGACGCCGACGCTCGCCGTCCCGACGCCGACAATTCCGCTTCCGCCACCTCCTGTCCTGGAGCCGCCAACCTCGGCACCTCTCGTCGACCTGACGTCTCCCGACGCTGGTCCTAACGCATCATCGCCAGCAAGACCTCGTTTCGCCGACCTGACGCCACTCATCCCGACTATGATGACGCCTGACTCGCCGAAGCCAACCGAGCGACGCCCGACAACGACCGTCCCGCCGCAGTCTGCGACGCCGTCCAGCACCCGCCTCGTGTCGGAGACACCTCCCGACGCCGGAATGACCTCGCCACCGCACCGAACCGCCGTCCCGACGCCACCAAGGTCATTTCCGGCGAAACCCGCATCGTCTCCGCCACACGACTCGCCACGGACGCCTCCAGACTCGACGCCGACGCTTCGTGTCACCCTGTCGCCACCACCTGGCTTCGACGTCATCATGCCGTCGTCACCGCCACCAGAGTGCGCAGTAGCAAACAGGACGCTTTGCGACACGATGTCCAGGGCCATGACGCCGAGACGCCTGAGCGCCGCCCCGCCGCCTGGGTTCGCTCCTCTGTGCCCGCCCGGATTCGCCCCGCTGTGCCCGCCTGGCTTCGAAGCACAGCCAGTTGATCATGCCCGAGTGAGACAGACGCGCGCGACGCCGACACTGACGCCGCCTCCATGCCCACCTGACGCGACGCCCGGAACGACCGAGACGCCACGACGCCCGATTCCGACGCCGATCGCCGCAGTACCGGAACACCGGTCAAGTGCCCTGCCGCACGAGACGCCACCCAAATGTCGCAAGTTGGCAACATTGGGACGCCGCACCGTGAAGAATCGCCTGAGCTCCCTGCGTCCGCCTGTCGCGATGCAGGTCGACGCCACGACGCCGGGACGCCCGACCGTCCCACCACCGAACGTGACCACCACCCGGACTTCGACACCTGTCACCCGTCTGTCACGACGGGCCGCGAAGCGCCCGCCTGTCGGCGAGGCTGAGCCGGGTCGTGCCGAGCGCCGCCCGCGCTTGCTGCCCGCCTGCCACGAGCCGCCTGACCTTGGCCGCCGCCGGCCCTGCCGGCCGGCGCCCTGGCCACCGCCGCGCTGTCACACGCAGCAGCCGCAGCTGACGCAGATTTGGGGCTCGGGACAACTGGTGGGTCACCACCCACAAGGTTAGTTAGCCAGCGCCCATTCTGTCCGTGTGTATCGTCCCCCATAGTGTAAACATTGCTCAACTGTCATTTTGTAAACATTGCTCGCCGCCATCATGTAAACATTGCTCGCCCTTCCATCGTGTAAACATTGCTTGTCCGTCCGTCATGTCAACATTGCCACCTGCCCGCACAAACATAAACATCAACATTGCCACGTGGGAGTGCGCGACGTAAACACCACAGGCAACGCCCCCCAACCATCTGTCAAACGGCGCTGTCATATCGGCCTACTTTCGGAGGGGGCAATTGACGTCGTCCGGGCCTGCGGCCCCTTTGAGCCCGATACGACACCGCCCAACCACCATCTATATTCAAACCTCCCGCTCGTGCGTGCGTGTGTGCGTGTGTGTCTAGCCCGGCAAGAGGGCGCTTAGCTGCAGTGCGCCGCACCCCTAATTTGCTACGTTTTAATATTATTTGTAAACCCTTTTTGTTTTCATCCATCTTCGCCCCAGTGCTGTGTAGTTTACTTGTGTTTCTTTAATTTAAATAAGTTACCTTAAATAACTATAGACGTTGCCCGGGCGGACCCGAACAGGCACGGACTTGGACGAGGATAGGAATGCTTTTATATGAATTATCATTAAATAAGTAAATAGTAACAAACTTTCCATTGTCAGTAATTTTTATATATTTTTAATGTTTATCTGTAATTTACTCAACTTTCGCCGGGGCACGGAGTCGTAGAATACAGTAACGGTAATTGTGTTGGCGCGAAGGGCGCCATGTTGCCACCTGCGAGCGATGAGCTCACCCCAGTCCATCTTCATCACTGACCGAGAGCAGACGCGCCAGCACCCCGGGGACCTCAACCTTTGTTCATCACTGACCAAGTAATTTCTGTATCGTTAATTCTTTTTAAATCGCTTTCGTTCGTCATCCTCGGGGCAGCTCTCGGTCAGCGGGCTGTTTAATTAATTAATTGTCTCAGTCGAGTTTTTTTTCATCACCGTGTAATAAGTATACTTTGCAGCATGGCCACGTGTGTGGACCATGCCCTCACCTAAACCGATTCGTGCCTCAGGCTTTTTAACCGTGTAATGTGTAACGTGTAACGGGCGTGTAGAGAGACGTGTTAGTGAAATTAAATCTGGAGAATAAATATAAAGTGAGTACTTATTTAATCACGTGGTGAGTGAGTCTAGGAGCGTGGCGTGCCCGACGCCTAGAGCGGGCCAGGTCTGGGTAGCTAGGATAGAAAGGGCTGGTAACTCGTCCCCACTTGGGCTACGTCACGCCCTGAGTGAGAGACTCCGCCGGGTCCACGTGCCCTTCCACGTGGTGGCGCCCATAGTTAACATCTCGAAATCACCGGCAATGCGCGATCAGCCCTCAATGAGTTTACGTTTTTCCCTCGTGCATTTTAGATTGTCTCCTGCTATAATTACTCGTACTTTTACACGCCTAGGCTTAAATTATTACATGTTTAGAAATAAAAGCAACTTTTCATGTTATAAAATATGTATATTTTGCTATTTAAAATGTTCATTGCCTACTAGCTCCACGGTATTTTCTGGTTGTTTATGGTTGTTCGTGACGTAAATAGCGGGATTGATTCGATTTTTGAGACGTAATTCGCGGGAAAGTATTGTATTGGACTATATGGGAACCAAACGGGACCTGAAGAATATAGTGCAAATAACGGGAAAACGTAAATAACGGTAACGTAAATAAGGGGTTTCGCTGTATATGACCGTGATCCAAAATAATGTTTTAAATCAATTTTCTCCTTTGCAAGAACCATTAAAAGAATTTTTTTTTTTTTAATATATTGTGTTTGGCTGTATTGCATATGTGTATGATTTCCTTGTATTTTTCTCATTTTTTAGGCAACGCATGTGCTTGGAAAATGCACAACAGCTTCTAAAAATGCATCATCTGCTAAAACTGAAGCAGAGGATATTTTTAGGAAGTTACAGGTTACTCAACGAGAAATTGATGGTAAGTATAGTGTATTTTGCATAAAGATGCGTTGGGCATGTAAACTGAGAGTGGCGGCAGCAGGCAGATTCGTCTGGTAGTACTCGATGGCAGACCCAGGGTTGCCGAGATAATATAAGAGTCCAGGGACAAAAAAATTTGTTGAGCCCTCTCCTCATTACTTAATGTACAATTTTTCAAATGAAAATTAAAAAATATATATATAAATACTAAAATTTACCATGGCCATGAATGCAATGGTGAACTGTATGTATCGCATAACTTATAAGTAGGGGCAAGATTTTATGGTGAATTGCAAGAAAACTGAAATAATGCTGAAAAGCATGTCAATACACTGTATAAATGTGAGTTAATTAGATCTTGGAACTAAGCAGCATTTAACCAAAACTTAATTCAAATCACAAAAGAAATAGTAATCTATTAATGTTTGAAATTCAAGAAATGTCATCATCTCCGGACAAAAAATTGTACCAAAGTGCATGCAAATTAATTTATGTAATTTGTTTTATTGTGAATCTCTTGTTGAATCACTTTCAAACCGCAAATGCTTGCCAATTTATTTTTATTGTTCTGAATGTACCTATCTGTTTAAGACCAATTTGTTACAAATTATTTTATCGTAAAATTGCATCATACAAACACGCTAGTATTACAGAACAGTATTCATAAAACTAAAAACAATAACACCAAAATATTTTGTTTTAAAAATGAAATTGAACTAAAAATTATACCATAAAATCTTGTCTTTCCAATGTATTTTATTAGCAATAGACTTGCAATTGTTGTCCTGTCAGGGTAAAAAAATGCATTAAAAATAACATTTCCAAACTTAACTGGGCCCTCTTCTGCTGCCAGCCTCTCCCCCCCCCCCCCCCCCCCCTTTCACACATTCACTCTCGACGGCACTGTGTAGATCTAGCTTTCAGCTGTGGGGAGGGTGAACTACGCGTAGGTTTTTGGTGATATGGAGAACAGTGGCGTCTCGTCAGGGCAAGCAAGGCAAGCAGTGCTTGCCCAGGCAGTTTCCAGACATTGTATTTTTTAAATAAATATTTTATTCAGAATAGTATTTTACTTTGGCTCGTGCAGTTAGGTGTATGTATTTTTTACACTATCTTCTTGGGACCCAATACTGTGCGCTGTGCACTATAAAAAAAGAACTCGTTGACACAAAAACATGCTGTTTTAGAAGCGTTGCTAGGTTTAGAAGCGCTGGTAGGATCGCTTTCAGCAGGAAGGCTGCCGCAGTAGTTTCCTTTCGGAAGGGGGGTGGCATGGTACAAAGGTTCAGGGAGGGGATTGTCTGGAAAAATACGCGGTAGAAGCTACGAAGGTAACGCTTTCTTGCCGAACTGGAGCGAACATGGCCGAAGCAGACGGTGGAATTTTTCCGCCGACTGCTTCGGCTATGTCCGGTACAGTTCGGCACGGCAGGTGGCGATGTCGCGTTTCAGTCGGCGGTCGTCTCTCGGGGCGCGCGCATCTCTCCCGCGGGCTGTTGGCTGGCAGTGCGTGGGGGATTTGTGGGCGTACGATGATACTACACTCCCACTTAGTATATAAGTAATGTAGAGTAGGTATTTTTCTATCAGAATAATGTAAGTCAATCATTATTTTTCAAAAATAATGTATTTAAAAAAATGTCAATTTTTATACCTGTGGAATAGTCAATGTTCAGTTAAGAAAACTACTTAAATAGCACCATTTTGTACCTTGAAATCCATATTTTCCCGGCGGAGGGCCCCCAGACCCCCCCCCCCCCCCCCCAAACCTCATCATGTTTTGGTGTGAACGGAGTTATTGCTTCCCCTCATGTAAACCTCACGCCTCGCCACTGATGGAGAACCTTCCAGTCAGATGTGGAGTCTAAAATTAAAAAAAGAATAATAGATTCCAAAAAGGTTATTTTAACATATTTCTGACATTTTGAAAAGCCATTACCAAAACTGCAGTTTTACCTGATTTCAAAGGTATCTATACAATTTAAAAAAATACACAGAGTAGCACAAAAAAAATTTAAATAGCTAGTACATTTTTTACAGAAAAAAAAATTTATCTTCAAAATGGAGATGATTATATTTTTGAAGTGAAACTTCTTTGGACACAATGAGAGTAAAATATAATGTAATGTTTTCATAAAACATTGAGAAACTTTTCTGACACGAAAAGGACAGAGAATAGATAATTGGCCAAAGAGATATGAAGGGAGCACTATGCTATGTACGTTGCTGGTCCCATTTTTGTTTTCCTATTTGTGAGATGATTTGTCCCCGCTCAAAAAAAAAAATGGAACCCAGAGAGATAGATGAACGAGAGACTGACTTGTTTCAGAAAATAGATAGGTATCTTTACAGTCAGCTGTGAGTGCCTTGAATTTTATATTTGCAAACAGCGTACTCGTGTTCGTCCTTGTTCAACGAGCAGCGTGGAGAGTGCTGTTGAGACAGTTCCTGCATTTCTCGCGTAGAGAGCGCTACTTGTTATGAATTATTTCATATTTTGTTCAGAGATTTGTCATGTTCCAAATGGCAAAATTGTTTGAAGAAACAGTAACACGCACAGTTTTTCTTAATGGTGTATTTCAACACTGAGTTATATTTATTGTTAATAATTCATTATTGATTGATCATTGATTATTGATATTCTGACCAGTTATATTGAAGTGAGTAATATTTTTGTTAATTCATGTTTTTTCACCACTAGTTACTTGCATAGTGTAACAGCGTTGTTACTCTTCATGACACAGAATATGATAGAATACCACTAATTTTTGGTGCTGATTTTAATGGGAATTTCGGATCTGAAGATCCGATACCATTAACTTTCTGCGTGAAAAATTTAATTGAAATATGAATAGTGATCTTGAAATGGCAACAACAATATATCTGGAACTACAGTAGATGCTGTTTTTACACAAAATTTCAAATGTATAGTGTCAAAAATGTAGTTTCATATTTGATTTACCATAAAGCTATAATATCAATCAACAGTAATGTAAATTTCAAGGAAATAAATTAAAAAATTTAACTGATATTTTGGCTATAATGATTTCATTTGTATCTTTTCAATTGGCAAAATACTTTCTCGCTTTCTCTCTCCCTGCCATTTTACCCCTTATGATAACTTACAAGTCGAGGTTTGAATTGCCAAAGCAGTTTCACTTCTATCACATGCACTGAGTTACATGCGCTCCTTTTTTTTTTCCTCCAGTCTTTATAATTTGATGGGTTGGTATTGTGGGGGAGGGTGTATCACCCATCACCCCTCCCATTTAACCATCCCGTGTATTAGTACTTACGTAGGAATTCAAGTCTGGTAACCATTTCAACTAGAAATTTACCTAACAGGAAAAAGGTTTCACCTCACAAGCAACAATCTTCATTAATTTGCATATATGTTTATTGATTGGATTAAAGGGTGTAAAAATTTTCATTTCCTGATCTTTCACAGGTGTTTTGCAATTGTTGGATGGCTATGGACAAGGCGAGGCAGGTATTGTGAGCATCTCAGCAGTACTTAAAGAAGCCAGACGACTACTCTCCAAAATCAAGGCTCACAATTTTGAACGAAATAAACAAGCTTCAAACCGAACCCTCCAGTAAGTAGAGACAGTGCATTCTTTATTTTATTTCAAGTCTGCCTATTGCAGGTTGTTGTAGCCCTGACTCGAGTGGTCAGTGTCATGCATGGCCGACTAGAGAGAGGGCGCATGTTACTCGGAATAACAACCAAGGTGGTCTGGTGTTATTTCTCTCTATCCTGCATCAATGATTGCATACTTTTATGAATAAAATTGAATCATTTTTATTTTAATAATAAAAGAATTAACTTTTCACTTCACTTTATAAACAGTCGACGAAACAGTTCACATGTAGATGACTTGTAATTAATTTTAAAAACTGGCATTTAGCTATAAAGTTTTAAATATAAATATGAACAAGTTTTCATATAAATAAAGTGTAGTCAAATATCTATTATCAATTATATGAATCACCATAATTTTTTATTCAATTGTAACATAACCTATTATTACTGCACTCGCCGACAGCGTAACGGAACAATGAACGTAACAGGACACAGTGTAACGGAACAATTTGCGTAACGGGACACTTTTTCATGCGTGCAGCCGGCGTTCATCGATTTATTAGACGTCACGTCAAAAATGATTCAATTTTATTCATAAAAGTATGCAATCATTTCATCAATGTTTGTTATGACGTCACGTTAAACTATCGTCCGTAAACCGACTTTACAGACAACCAATTTTTTTTATTTTGAATGTGATCTTTTTCTGCAATTTTTGCCTGCATCTTGTATCTGCTCTTCATCAAGTATGGATGAGTAGTATGAACCTGCCATGTTTTTTCTTTTTCAAAATGACTGATTAAGAAAATTCCATGACTATCCTAGAAAACAGTCACCACCACTTTCCCAGCCAAAGGAACAGTCTTTACTTTTTTGCAGCTGATTCCCCCTTCGCAGTATTTGGTGTCTCAAAAGTTCATCGTCACCCAAGCTGGTATGGCCAGGTTTGAATTCAGCTGCACAAAATATTACTGTGGTAAATGATGGTGCAGAGTCCTAGTACGTTAATTTAGCGTAGGCGTATGCCTTCAAAAACCAAAAATTCAATGACAGCTCGATAACTCAATTTTTTTTTATTTCCACAAAAACATGCGCATGGACTCACGTAATTGATTATTAAAAAAAAACAATTGCACGTCCAAAATGATTGGAATTTCATAGAGTACATTCCAAAGCATAAGCAAACACATTGCCCAATTTTTGTTGACAAGTGCTGCCATCTTCATGTTGATGATGGAAACTTTTCAGACAATCCTCGTAATTTAAATCTTAGATACTGCCAGTCTGTATCTGGGCGGCTCTAAATAAAACAACATTCATATTGCACCAGTATACATACCGCTGTTATGGGTGCAGTAGTTGGCACCGTACCCATGACAGACAGTGTGTAATATAAGATGGCGTTGTTTTGATGTGTGTTGTGTATCATTTAATATAAGTTCAATAAAATAAAATATTTAGCAACCGCAGTCATATGGTGGTTTAAGTTTTAAAACAATTTCTTTGAAATCACACAGGGTGCACTTAAACATTGGCAGACAGTACGGACGTAGCAGGTACAACATCAACACTTCATGAATGTACAGCTTAAATGAATCAAACAATGTGCACTTAGTACATTTTTACTCTTCTATACATATATTGTGCAACTGCAGCTTAATATTAACAACACGAAGAAAATGCAAGGATTTCCGTTACTAATAGCATTCCATCCCCCTGAAAAGAGGCATTTAGTTGGTAGAGAGAGAGAAGCTAAAAATAGCAGTGTCTCTTGTTGGGGGAACAGATATACATATCATCATTTGCTGTTGTTGGGTCACAAAAATGTAAAACAATTTCTGTATGATGATGAAATGAAAAAGGTAAGAGTGTTATGGGTGTGGTAGTTGGCACCCATGACAGTTAGAAAGTGCATGATGTAAGATGGTGTCATATTGATGTATTTTGTAACAGTGACTACAACGTCATATAATAAAGATATAACATGGCGCAGTCGACAGGATTTTGTGTTTACCTTAAATGATTATACTAAGTAACAAGACCGGGCCAGTAACCACAGTGAAAGTAGGTGCTAAGTAAAATATTCGTATGTAAACAATGGCCGTGGGTGGCGGAGTTAAGTTGCCACCTGATTTGGACTTACATAGCAAAAATGCATACGCGGACTGGAAGTTTTGGGAGTCAGAATTTGAAGACTACCTTGTGAGTACTGGACAAGACAATGCCCCAGACAAGGTTAAAATTTCACTTTTGCGAAACATCATGGGTGATAAGATTTATTTCATGCAGAGACACATGGTAATTCAAAATGTTACACTATTGTTACACTACGATTTAATACACATCTTGGTCTTTACATCCACTCATAGATAACTGCCTCCCTCGTCGTCTGTACCAGAAGTACCAACTCAATAGAAAAACATAACATTTCTCAAACAGTTTAACACTCCCCCTCAAGTTAAACATTTTAATGACAGTTGACAGAAAAATTTTAACTTGACACAATATAAACCCTTCAACAGAAAAATTTTAATTTCAAAGCTTCTCTAAAGTATATAAACTTGTTCAGTCCCAAAGCCTTTGTGAAAATGTCACCTACATTTTCTTCTGTGTTTACATACTTAAGGGTGAGCATTTTCTTTGTAATAACATCCTTTAGAAAATGCATCTTGATGTCAATATGTCTTGACCTCTTGCTATTCTCGAAACTTACAGCCATGTTAATCGCACTCTGATTGTCTGTGTATAAGGTGGGTATCACGGTATTGTTCTCGAAATCTTGGAGCACACCTTGAAGATAGAGAAGATCAGCAGTTGTTGTTGCACATGACACGTATTCGGCTTCTGCTGTTGATAGTGCTACTGCTGACTGTTTCTGTGATGACCAAAGAATAGGATTTTGTCCATGAAAAATTACTGAACCGCTGGTGCTCTTACGATCTGTTGTGTCTCCTCCCCAATCTGCATCAGAGTAGGCACACAAGGTTTTGTCCGAACTTGTTTCAAAAGTCAGACACACTTCACTAGTTTTCTTCAGGTATCGCAGTACTCTTTTACCAGCAGTCCACAGTTGGTTTGTTGGTTTATGTAAATGTCTGCTCAAAAATGATGTGGCGTAGGCTATATCTGGTCGGCTTACAGTAGCCACATACATGAGCGAACCTACAAGTTCTCTGAATGGCAGTTGAGCATTTACAGGTTCTTTTGTGTCAATCTGGAGATTATTTTCCATTGGAGTATTTGCCCCTTTGCAGTCCTGCATCTTAAATCTCTCCAACATTTTGCCAATAAGTCTTGTTTGTGAAATCTTCATTTGATTCCCATTCCTTATTATATTGGTTCCCAGGAAGTCCTTTGGTTCCCCCAGATCTTTAGCATTGAACTCTGTTTGTAAAGACTGTTTTAATTTGATGCACTCGACTGATTTTCCTGTAATTAACATGTCGTCAACCCAAACAATTAACCACACATTTTCACCTTTGTACAAGCAGAAATCACAGTTTGATCGTTGCATCCCAACAGTTTCCATAAAGTTATGGAATCTTTCATTCCATTTTCGTGGAGCTGACTTGAGACCATAAAGGCTCCTGACAAGTTTCAATACTTTCCCTGGCTTATTTATCACACCTTCTGGTGTTTTGATGTATACATCCGAGTCTAAGATGCCGTTGAGAAACGCGGTAGGTATGTCAAGTTGATGAATTTCCCACATGTTTGAAAGAGCAACTGACAGGAATAGTCTTACTGTAGGCAGTCTAGCCACAGGGGCATAAACATTGTAAGATGATTTTTCCTGAAACCCCTTTGCCACAAGTCTCGCCTTCTTCGTACCATCTTGCTTTGTTTTAAACACCCATTTTGTGTCTATGGCCTTTTCTCCTGGAGGTAGGGTGACTGATGTCCAGGTTTCATGTTCTTCCAGAGCTTGAATTTCATTTTTAATTGCCTCTTCCCAACCTTCGCCTATCTTGATTGCCTCGGCATAGTCCACTGGTTCACCAGCACATAGGCAGTAGGCAATGTGAAGTTCATAGTCATTGAGTCTACTTGGTTGAACAATTTTCCTTTTTGTTTTTCTCGATATTTGGTTTCCTTGGTTTTTGAATCCATGAAAATCTTCTTCGCTATCACTTGTTCCGACATTCACATCACTGTTATCTGGCTGAATTTCTTCAAAGCGTGAAAGACTATGCTCTTCTGTTGCCCCTTCTATGGGCAGAGGGTTTTCTTCAGTCACAGATGAATCTTTGTTGAAAAACACATCATCCTCATCAAACACAACATCTCTGGACTGTACAATTTTGTCTTCTTCTGGATCCCAAAGCCTGTAACCCCCTCCACAATAGCCCACAAGCCTCATGCACTTACTTTTAGGATTCAGCTTATTCATCCTGGGTAAGGTCACTACCCAGGATTTTGAGCCAAAAACTTTCAGTTTTTCCATGTTCCTTTCTCCATACCAGTAATCTGCAGGTACTTTGCCCTTCGGCAGAGACATGGTGGGACATCTGTTTAGTTCATAAGTTGAAGCAAGTAGTGCATCTTTCCACATATGTTTAGGTAGGCCTGTTTCTACAAGTTTTACTCTTGTTTTGTTCAGTAAGGTTTGGTTCATTCTTTCAGACACTGGATTTTGTTGAGGAGTATATGGCATAGTGTATTCTAGTATGATACCTTTACCCTTGCAGTAGTTCTTGAAACTATTACACACATACTCCCCCCCATTATCACATCGTATTCGTTTGGTTTTGAGCCCAAACTGAGTTTTAATCAACCTTACAAAATCAATAACATTCTGTGATGCTTCATCTTTGGATTTCAAGATCTTAACAATAGTAAAGTGTGAATAATCATCAATTAGTGTCTGAAAATATTTTTCCCTATCCTTAGTTGGTGGATTTATCGGACCACATATGTCTGAATGAATAAGATCTCCAATGTTATCTGATGACTTATCATGAGCAGGAAATTTAAGTCTATTCATTTTCCCTTGTATACAAACACTGCATTTGTCTTCGCTATATGGAAGAGCTATAATTTTAAGTCCATTTCTGCCCAAATGACCAAGCCTTCTGTGCCATAGATTATTGTTGACATGGAGGTTACAACTTTCATTTTCAAACTCAAAACTAGCTACAAATAGGTTTCCTTGCAACTCACATTCTATTGGGAAATTGCTATTGGTTACTATAGTTGCACGACTCTGTGTGAAAATTACTGTGTTTCCTTTAGAATTGAGTTTTGAGACAGACAGTAAATTGTGAGACAATCCCTCGACAATGAGAGCATGTATGGTTACAGTTCTATCCGCATATTTGAGACGTATAATGCCTTTGCTGTTACTTGTTAGGGTGGAACCATTTGCTACTTTTATGGTTACTGGATACTTAAGAAATTCAACTTGTATCATGTGCTTTTTAAGTGAATCTTGAACCAAGTGTTCTGTGGCACCAGAATCTACAATGAAGTTTATTTTCCCTGTTGCGCTTATGTTTACTTCAGAAGAGAGAGCAACGAAAGAAATTTCAGATTCAACATTATTTACATATGCTTGATGTGATACTAATTTACTGTCAGTGGGCTTACCTTGATGTTCTTGATCACCATACCTGGGCCTGCCTTGACCGTAACCCCTTTTGCTGAACCATCCTCTTCCTCGTCCTCTTTCAGGGGTTGTATTTTTGCTAGGGCAATTTGAAATGAAATGCCCTAAGCCATTGCAACCAAAACATCGCCTATTGGTACGTTCTCTTGCGCTGAACGAGCATTCACTATCACTTATCACTACGTTTGTATTCTTCATCTTGAGTTCTGCATCCAGAAGTCTACTCTTGACAAACTCTACAGTCAAGTTATCGGTGATGGTTTCCAGCGCTGTTACAGTTGTTTCGTAAGGAGACGGCATGGTCAATAAAAGATGACACACTTTGTCACTCTCGTCCATTTTGCTACCCGTTTCTTCTAGTTCACGTATCAAACGGTCAAACTGTTGAAAATGTTCCTCTAATTCAGTTCCGTCTTTGCACTTTAAACTCAATAACTTTCTTCTCACGTACAGTTTTGATAAAATCGTCTTCCTTTCAAAAATGTTTTTCAAACACTTCATCATTTCATAGGCGGACTTTGCATCTTTAACATACTCGATATGTCGGTCAGTTAGACACTGTACTATAATTGACCGAGCTTTTGCATCCTTCACATGTAATGCCTTTTCATCTTGTGGTGTTAGTTCTTTACACTTTTCCGTTATTTCGTCTTCCAGCACTTCCTTACACTGTTTTTCGTCCAATAAACATTCCACTCTGAATTTCCAATTTGAGAAATTTGTCGCAGATAACTGAGGAAGATTGTTGTGCAATGCAGCCATCTTGTCTTCTTCTGCGGCGACTTACCGTTTCCAAGACATTTGTAGTTTTAAATATATCTCCCTACATGTGCCATAGCGAATTTTTTTTTTTTTTTTCTCCCACTTTCACGGGCTGGGCCCATAACCTGATAAGATTTATTTCATGCAGAGACACATGGTAATTCAAAATGTTACACTATTGTTACACTACGATTTAATACACATCTTGGTCTTTACATCCACTCATAGATAACTGCCTCCCTCGTCGTCTGTACCAGAAGTACCAACTCAATAGAAAAACATAACATTTCTCAAACAGTTTAACAATGGGCAGTGATTCCTCTCGCATTTTGCAAACTGTTGACATGGTGGAAGAGGATAAGAAAAGTTATGTTAAGTGGAAGCAGGCCATAGAAAGGTACGTCCGACCCAGGATCAATGAGGTCTTTGAACGATATGTGTTTGCTCAGAGGTGCCAAGAAGAAGGGGAAAGCTTTGAGCATTTTTTCACTGCCCTACGACATCTCGTGAAGAACTGTAATTATAATAACACCACCGGTGAGAGTGCGGAAAACAAGATGCTGCGGGATCGTATAGTTCATGGTGTACTAGACAAGGCCGTCCAAGAAGCTTTACTACGAGTTGATAACCTCACATTGGAAAAAGCGGCAGCACATTGCAGAGCGTGTGAGCAGAGCAAGCAACAAGCACATCTAATACACAGCAAGAATGGTGATAGTGAGTCTGACACTGTTTTAATTAGTGCGGTTAGTAAAAGCTCAAGTGAACAGCGTCAGAGGCCGGTGAAAGATGGGGAAACAAAGGGAGAATTTCAGTGCAGGCGATGCCAGTCAGTGCACGGACCCAAAGCATGCCCAGCATATGGAAAGAAATGTGCTAAATGCGGAGTCCTGAATCACTTTGCAAGGTCATGTAGAGTTCGTAAGGTACAAGTTGTGGAGCGAATTGAATTATCCAGCTCGCAAGAGAGTCTTTATTGTGATAGTGTCAGTGTATGTCCTGTTGATATTAGGGGTCGCATAAAAAGCCACAGAGACAGCAGTAGTGCTTCCTACCCCAATGAGTGGCAAGAAAAAGTAAGCATTGAAGGCGTAAAAATGATGGTGAAGCTAGACACCGGCGCACAGGTTAGTGTACTTCCACTTCAGGTTTTTAAAAAAGTGGACAAGCAGTTTAGGGTTGAGCCTACGAACGTGAAATTAAAGACTTTGGATGGTGTTATCACACCTGTGGGTAAAGTAACCTTGAACTGCCAAGCTACGAGAGCTGAAGCTTATATAGACTTTATGGTAGTGGACTTGGATGTTGTGCCATTGCTCGGGTTACCAGGATGCATACAACTGAACTTAGTGCAGCGGGTGCACTCTGTTGACAACAGGACGGCGAAAGACAGTTTTGTGCGACAAAATGAAGATGTGTTTCATGGCCTGGGTTGCTTTCCTCAAGAAGGTAAAATCATTACTAAAGTAGGAGCTGATCCTGTATGTTGCCCTCCTAGACGAGTACCTCAGGCCTTGAGAGGGGCACTCAAAGCTGAACTTGATAGACTAGAGACAAAGGGGGTTATTCAAAAGGTTGATGAGGTTGATGCCAGGGCATGGGTAAGCAACCTAGTTGTCACTGAAAAACCCAATGGTAAGCTTAGAGTGTGCCTTGATCCAACGGACCTAAATAAACAAATCAAACGACATTATCACATGGTTCCCAAACTCAGTGACATCAGTGAGCAGCTGGCAGGGAAAAAATACTTCTCCGTATTTGATCTAAGGGAAGGTTTTCATCAAATTGAATTAGGGGAGGAGGCATCACTGAAATGTTGCTTTTCCAGCCCATTTGGGATCTACCGATATCTGCGACTACCTTATGGAATAGCCAGTGCACCAGAACGTTTTCAACATCTGGTTGAAAGTAATTTTGCAGACATACCTAACACAGTAATATACTTTGATGATCTACTCTGTATGGGAAACACCGAGGTAGAACATGATGAAGCTGTTCAACGAGTGGTGGAAAGGGCTAGGGCTCGAAATATAAAATTTAATGTGGATAAACTTCAGTACAAAGCTATGGAAGTTAAGTACATTGGCCATGTTTTCTCTGCAGCAGGTATGAAAGTAGATCCAGAGAGAGCGAGGACACTAATTAATTTAAGAACACCCTCAAACAAAAAGGAATTGCAACAAATACTGGGGATGTTCAATTACGTTCGTAGTTTCTTACCGCAAATGGCAACACTTACAGCACCCCTATACGAACTACTGAAAGGGGGAGTCGATTGGCAGTGGCTACCCTTACATCAGAAAGTATTTGATGAGCTGAAGCAGAAAGTCGCTGATGCACCTGTCCTTGCATTATTTGACCCAGAGAAAGAAATCACCTTACAGTGTGATGCATCACAGTATGGGCTAGGGTGCTGTTTGTTGCAACAATCCAGTTCCGGTAACCTTCAGCTTGTCACAACTGCTTCAAGAAGCCTATCAGACAGTGAAAAGAACTACTCTCAATCAGAAAAGGAACTTCTAGCCATATACTTTGCAGCAACAAAGTTTCATGACTTTGTTTATGGTCGGACGGTAAATGTTCAAACAGACCACAAGCCATTGGTGGCAGTTATGAACAAAAACATAGGGAAGATAGGTTCCCCTAGACTACAGCGCCTCAGGCTCAAACTCCTTAAGTACTCACTGAAGGTGTACTATGTACCGGGAAAAGATCTGCACTTGGCTGATACAATGTCGAGAATGCCACTCCTGGAGACTGAACATGATCCTGAAATGTTGGAGGTGGTACATTCGTTGAGTGCACATTTACCAATGAGTGACAGTAGGAAAGTGACGTTTCAAAGAGAAACTAAGCAGGATTCCATCCTTTGTAAGGTGGCCAAAATGCACCAGGAGGGCTGGCCCCATACCAGTAAGATGCTAGGGAAATATGGTGAATACTACAAGGTTCAAGATAACCTACACATAGAAGATGGAATAATATTCCTTGGACACAAAATTGTGGTACCCCATACATTGCGGCAATATGTCCTGCACCTGGTGCATGAAGGGCATTTGGCAGTTGAGAAAACTAAGGCTAGAGCACGGCAATTATTCTATTGGCCCCGAATGGCGAAAGATATAGAGGAACATGTGTCAAGGTGCGGGATATGTGAAAAATTTAAGAGGGCTAAGTGCAGGGAACCTCTTATACCACATTGACGTCGTCTGGCCGACGACCACCCCAGAGCCCGACCTGCACCCGCCAGTATACGCTCCCGCTAACGGAACACACCCCTGGCCATGGCCCACCCGAGTCAGGCGACCCGAACAGCAATCAAAGACAAAGCCGCGGAAACCTGAGTAGACAAGAGAAGAACCGTACCCATTCCTCCTAAAACATTAAATTAGGATTTTAGCGACAATAAAATCTCTTCCAGACACACCCGTTTGGAGTCTAGCGTAATGAGGTCACGCCTGGCGCGAGAGAGGCCGAGCCTCCCTCGGACGCCATGCCAGTTCGGCAGTTCAGCGCAGCTCACGGACCGGGGCGGACCTACGTCCCACGGAGAGGCAACATCCTTTGTCTACATCGAAAGTAACGTCCGGTAAATATAGTCACTAATTAACAGAACCCCTTTTATTACTTAACCTCTCCGTGAGTACCCGGTCCCTTTTTTCGGTCCAGGACCTAATCCGGCCGCATCAATTTAAAGACACCCCGCACCACACTTGGTCAGCGGGGCTGCTCTTCAGTATACGGCACGGGCCGCCTCCCGCAACTTACAGAACTTTATTTAAGGTCACGCGCACGGCGCTGACCACAAACCCGCAAGGGAACTTGGACAAACTTAATTGCGGTGCGTGTTTCACCACAGTGGGCACAACACCCGCGCCGAGACATTTGCATACGGGATTGGCCGTCTCCAATCGTCCACCCCCTTAATTCAGTGTATTTTTGTATCCCGTATTTTGTATTGCTAACTTACGTTACCCGAGTAACGAGTGCCACGTAACTTGTGCGCGCCCCCTTAATTCAGTGTATTTTTGTGTCTCGTACTTTGTATTGCTAACTTACGTTACCCGAGTAACGAATGCCACGTAATTTGTGCGCGCCCCCTTAATTCAGTGTATTTTTGTGTCTCGTACTTTGTATTGCTAACTTACGTTACCCGAGTAACGAGTGCCACGTAACTTGTGCGCACCCCCTTAATTCAGTGTATTTTGTGTCCCGCCTTTGTGTTACGAAATTACGTTACCCGTGTAACCAGTGAGACGTATGAGACGTAGCAGCGTCCGAGGCCACGTAACGCGGAACACAAACCATACGGCGCCACGGAATAACGAGTAAACCCCCCCCGGGGACCTCTGTAGAGTGTTGTATTGTGTACGACTCGTTCCTATGAATAAAAGGTACGACACCACCACCTTAACTCCACGCCTCTTATTTAAAATCATCTCACGCAACACCGCCGCCGGCCCTAGTGGGCCACGCAGGGGCACATACATCCACGACCCCCAAACTCACGACTAGAACCGAGCTAGTCTGGCGCCCACCCGGACAATACGTAGCAAGAACCGCCTTTTCCCACTAGGAGCCACACCGGGACTCGAGCCCGAGACCCCGGACGACGGCATTTGGCGCCCGCTGCGTGGGGCAGAAAATAACGTGAAAATTTTTTTTTCTCCACCTCCTGGACATTTTCGAGATAAATTCACCAACAGGCGACAGCGGAGACACGAAACGGCCATTTTGGACACAGGAAGGGTCGAAGGCCAGACAGACCGGCGCGACGAGGCGAGCGGACAAAGGACACTCCAACCACCCCCACCTCCACACGTCATCACGGCGAGGCGAGCAACGGAGCGACGTCACCACCCCCACCCCGCGCGGACCGTTTTCGCCTCCTCTTTGTGCGGCTGTCCGGGCGCTCTCGGCCATCGCCTCACACGCCCATCCGCACCCCCGCCCATGCCGCGGCCATTCTCGGCCTCTGTTTTGTGCGGCTGTCCGGGCACCTGCCTAGCCGGCGAGCGCGACCCCGCGCGCAGACCTGCACAGCGCGCACAGAGCCACGAGTGAAAAACACGACTCGACACAGCTGAACACGCACGATAACAAGAGATGGATGCAGACGAATGCAGTGGGTGTTACCACCTCTACCCGAGATGGTACTTAAACGGCAGGATCGCCGCGGGGTACGAGTGTGGCTATTGTCAAGAGTATCGCACATACGGGATGACGATGTGTGGAAGCCGGTCGTGTCCTGGAGGAAGTAGCATGGGCTACCACTGCGACGAGTGTACCGACCTATGGCATCGTGACTGCACCAACGAGCGTGAAGGTACTTTGAGGCGCGAGTCCTTCACGTTCACGTGCGCGCGATGTACCGCAGGACGAGCCACCCAAGTGCAGTATTCGGGAGCAGCGCTACTAATTCCTCCCCTACGATACGCCGCGACAATTCACGACATCGAGACGCCACTCACGCAGACGCAAGACGTATCACGAACTCACGCCCCGACGACATCCGCACCGTCACGTACAACCGTCCCGACACCGACACTCACGCAGACGCAAGACGTATCACGAACTCATGCCCCGACGACATCCGCACCGTCACGTACAACCGTCCCGACGCCGACGACCTTCATCATGCCGCCAACAATCCCGCTCCCGTCGCCTCCTGTCCCGGAGCCACCAACCTCGGCATCCCTCGTAGACCTGACGCCTCCCGACCCAAGTCCGGAAACACCGTCACCAGCGAGACCACGCTACATCAACCTGACGCCACTCACGCCGACGTACTACGCCTCACCAAGGACGCCTTCCGTCCCGACGCCGACGCTCGTCACCCTCTCGCCGCCAATCCTGCTCCCTCCGCCTCCGGGCCCAACGCCACCAGCCTCAACACCCCTCGCAGACCTGACGCCACTCAACATGACTGCGACGACGCTTGACCCGCCAAAGCCGACCGAACGACGCACGACGCCGACCGTCCCACCGCAGTCTGCCACGACGACCCGAATCCGCAGCGTGTCGGAGACACCTCACGACGCCGGGATGGCCTCGCCACCGCACCTGACCACTGTCACAGTGCCGCGAAGGACCGTTCCGACGCAACCCGCGTCGTCTACGACACACGCCTCATCCGGGACGCCACCAGACTCGGCACCGACACGTCGCGCCACACCGTCGCCACCGCCTAGCTTCAATTACATGCAGCCGTCGTCACTGCCACATGAGCGCGCGGTCTCAAAAGGGACGCTGGAAAACGGAATGCCCAGGGCCACGACGCCGAGACGCCTGTGCGAGGCCCCGCCACCGGGACTCGCCCCGCGGTGCCCGCCTGGCTTCGAGGCACAGGGGATGGAGCCCACCAAAACGAGACAGACGCGCACGACATCGACGTCGAAGCCGTCTTCGGCACCGCCTGAAACATCAAAAATGCTAGAGGCGCCACGACGCCGCCCCTCGGCCGGCCTGCCACAGCAGCCACCGAGGCGACGCGCAATCTGCCCTCAAGAGGCGCCACGACGCCGCCCCTCGGACAGCCTGCCACAGCAGCTGCCGAGGCGACGCGCACACTGCCCTCAAAAGGCGCCACGACGCCGCCCCTCGGACAGCCTGCCACAGCAGCCGCCGAGGCGACGCGCGCTCAAGCCGCCAGAGGCGCCACGACGCCACCCCTCGGCCGGCCTGCCACAGCAGCCGCCGAGGCGACGCGCACTCTGTGCTCCAGAGGTGCCACGACGCCGCCCCTCGGACAGTCTGCCACAGCAGCCGCCGAGGCGACGCGCCCTCAAGCCGCCAGAGGCGCCACGACGCCGCCCCTCGGTCAGCCTGCCACAGCAGCCGCCGAGGCGACGCGCGCTCAAGCCACCAGAGGCGCCACGACGCCGCCCCTCGGTCAGCCTGCCACAGCAGCCGCCGAGGCGACGCGCGCTCAAGTCGCCACAGGCGCCGCGCCACAACACCGTGACGTCACCGCGGCTACCGGGTCGCCTGAGCTCCCTGCATCTGCCTGACGCAATGCAGGTCGACGCCACGGCACCTGGACGCCCGACCGCCCCACCACCGCACGTGACCGTCACTCGGCCGATGACACCTGTCATCCGTCTGGCAAGACGAGCCGCGAAACGCCCGCATGTCAGCAAGGCTGAGACGGGCCGTGCCGAGCGCCGCCCGCGCTTGCTGCCCGCCTGCCGAGAGCCACCTGACCTTGGTCGCCGCCGCCCCTGCCGGCCGGCACCCTGGCCACCACCGCACCGCCGCTCGCTGCGAGACACCGCAGCCACACTCGGAACCACTGTCAACCCCCGAGAACGAGTCCGGGGAGGTGCTTAGGGCACAACCGCACAACGACCACGCCGACACCACCCTCATGATGATGGAACTGGACGACGGGGACGAGGAGGCCTCTACTCCAAACCCGCCCGGCACACCGGAACGGGAGAGGAGGCTGTACCCATCCACGCCGTACCAGACGCTGAGGGCCAACGTCAACAGGCCACCTCGACGAGTCGACCCCCGGATGTTCGGCGTGGGACGACCCGGGACAGGTGCTCGGGCCCTACCAACTGCGGCCACCGAGAGCGCCACCCGGGTGGAGCTGTTGCCGGAGCTAGGAGGCGCCACGACGCCGCCCCCGGCACGCCTGCCACGACGGCAACCGGGGCGGCGCGCACGTTGGCCCAGTCGGCCACAATCACCAGGTCCAGTGCGCTGACCCTATCAGCCGCTGACCCCACCCAGGCGCCACGACGCCGCCCCCGGCACGCCTGCCACGACGGCAACCGGGGCGGCGCGCACGTTGGCCCAGTCGGCCACAATCACCAGGTCCAGTGCGCTGACCCTATCAGCCGCTGACCCCGCCCAGGCGCCACGACGCCGCCCCCGGCACGCCTGCCACGACGGCAACCGGGGCGGCGCGCACGTTGGCCCAGTCGGCCACAATCACCAGGTCCAGTGCGCTGACCCTATCAGCCGCTGACCCCGCCCAGGCGCCACGACGCCGCCCCCGGCACGCCTGCCACGACGGCAACCGGGGCGGCGCGCACGCTGGCCCAGTCGGCCTTGATCACCAGGTCCAGTACGCGGAGCCAACCAGCTGCTGAGCCGCGAACCACGCCGGGATGGAGTGGCCGGAGCTAGGGGTGGCCCCATGTTAGCGGGACCATAAGCGGCGCAAGGTCGGGCTTCACAGGGGGGGGGGCGTTTGACGTCGTCTGGCCGACAACCACCCCAGAGCCCGACCTGCACCCGCCAGTATACGCTCCCGCTAACGGAACACACCCCTGGCCATGGCCCACCCGAGTCAGGCGACCCGAACAGCAATCAAAGACAAAGCCGCGGAAACCTGAGTAGACAAGAGAAGAACCGTACCCATTCCTCCTAAAACATTAAATTAGGATTTTAGCGACAATAAAATCTCTTCCAGACACACCCGTTTGGAGTCTAGCGTAATGAGGTCACGCCTGGCGCGAGAGAGGCCGAGCCTCCCTCGGACGCCATGCCAGTTCGGCAGTTCAGCGCAGCTCACGGACCGGGGCGGACCTACGTCCCACGGAGAGGCAACATCCTTTGTCTACATCGAAAGTAACGTCCGGTAAATATAGTCACTAATTAACAGAACCCCTTTTATTACTTAACCTCTCCGTGAGTACCCGGTCCCTTTTTTCGGTCCAGGACCTAATCCGGCCGCATCAATTTAAAGACACCCCGCACCACACTTGGTCAGCGGGGCTGCTCTTCAGTATACGGCACGGGCCGCCTCCCGCAACTTACAGAACTTTATTTAAGGTCACGCGCACGGCGCTGACCACAAACCCGCAAGGGAACTTGGACAAACTTAATTGCGGTGCGTGTTTCACCACAGTGGGCACAACACCCGCGCCGAGACATTTGCATACGGGATTGGCCGTCTCCAATCGTCCACCCCCTTAATTCAGTGTATTTTTGTATCCCGTATTTTGTATTGCTAACTTACGTTACCCGAGTAACGAGTGCCACGTAACTTGTGCGCGCCCCCTTAATTCAGTGTATTTTTGTGTCTCGTACTTTGTATTGCTAACTTACGTTACCCGAGTAACGAGTGCCACGTAATTTGTGCGCGCCCCCTTAATTCAGTGTATTTTTGTGTCTCGTACTTTGTATTGCTAACTTACGTTACCCGAGTAACGAGTGCCACGTAACTTGTGCGCACCCCCTTAATTCAGTGTATTTTGTGTCCCGCCTTTGTGTTACGAAATTACGTTACCCGTGTAACCAGTGAGACGTATGAGACGTAGCAGCGTCCGAGGCCACGTAACGCGGAACACAAACCATACGGCGCCACGGAATAACGAGTAAACCCCCCCCGGGGACCTCTGTAGAGTGTTGTATTGTGTACGACTCGTTCCTATGAATAAAAGGTACGACACCACCACCTTAACTCCACGCCTCTTATTTAAAATCATCTCACGCAACACCGCCGCCGGCCCTAGTGGGCCACGCAGGGGCACATACATCCACGACCCCCAAACTCACGACTAGAACCGAGCTAGTCTGGCGCCCACCCGGACAATACGTAGCAAGAACCGCCTTTTCCCACTAGGAGCCACACCGGGACTCGAGCCCGAGACCCCGGACGACGGCAACATGAAGTTCCTAAACTGCCATATTTCCAAGTCGGTACAGATATCCTTGAAGTAGCCGGGAAGGCTTTCCTGATACTGATTGATTACTATTCCCACTGGATTGATATTTGACCATTGGCTGCAAAATCTTCTGCATGCACCATAAATGCAATGCAAGATGTCTTTAATGTTCATGGGTTTCCCAGAGTCCTCATTTCAGATAATGTACCCTTCAAATCTTATGAGTGCCAGCAGTATTACAAAAAATATGGCATCACACTAACTACTTGTAGTCCACACTACCATCGAAGCAATGGGATGGCAGAAAAAGCTGTGGGAATCAGTAAACAGATCCTACGCAAGAGCAAATCAGAAGGTACTGACCACAGGGACCTCCTGCGTGAGTATAATAACACCCCTATCACTGGGCTGCAGGCATCTCCAGCACAAATCTTATTCAGTAGATGTGTTAGAACCACCATGCCCATAACCACAGCCATGTTGCAACCAGTTGTTCAAGAGGGGATCTATGAAGCCTTGCAAGCCAGGCAGGCTAAGTTCAAGCAGTACTACAACAGGTCAGCTCAGAAGAAAGACGTCAAATTTCAGGAAGGCGAGCGGGTAGTCACGAAGATAGAAAGTGACAGTGTCTGGGAGCCAGCTGTAGTTATCTCACGAAGCCGTGAACCACGGTCATACCTCATCAGGAAAGACAGGAGTGGCAGAGTGGTCCGAAGAAACACGTGTCATTTGCGCCCTTCACGGTTCAGAGGAAACAGACAGATAGATTGGGTGCCATACCAAGAAATTGATGAAGGAGGTCAAACAAGTCCTACAGTGCAGGGTGGAAGAAGAAGTACTGATACAGACATAGAAGGTTTTAAGGGATTTAATAATGACAGTGAGAGGGTAACAAGTGATGATCCAGGAATAAACAACGGTAGGGACTTGCCAGACAGCAGAAGCAAAGACCATTACGTGACCAGGAGTGGTAGGAGGGTCAAAGTGAAACAAATGTATGAAGGGTAACATGTAACATGTATAAGGAAACCTGAGGTGATGAAAAAGGGGGAGGTGTTATGGGTGTGGTAGTTGGCACCCATGACAGTTAGAAAGTGCATGATGTAAGATGGTGTCATATTGATGTATTTTGTAACAGTGACTACAACGTCATATAATAAAGATATAACAAAGAGTGAAACTAAAGTAAAGTTACAGGCTGTCGCAGAACTTTATGTAGGAGCAAACAGTTTACCGGCCAATTAATAACTGTCTGAATTTTAAAAAAAAGTCGTAGTTTTTGAGTTATACTCATTATAGGAATTTTTTTTTCTTTTAAAGTTTTAAAATATTCACCCTGCATCTAGTTATTATATACTGTGAATACAAATTTTCATTTTGAAATCTTGCTTGAACGACCATCTTTGAAAATAAGTATGAATAAAGTAATTTATCAGATTAAAATATTTTGCATTATAAATCGTGTAAAGAAATATTTCCTACCAAAAAGTACAGCATGTTGATTTTATTTTGAATTGTTATCAATTGTAGTGTTATTATGGATTGTGAAAAAAAAAATAGAATATTATAATATGGAAATTTGTTGCCTCAGTATCTAATAATTTGGTGCAGGGTAAGGATTTCAGGACTCTAAAAAAGTCCCTTTAACTCTAGAACAACTATCTGTGACTCTTTTGTAATTAATTCAGGACCATCATTAATTGGCCCATAAACTGTCTCTGCTTGAGTTGATTTCTGGGACAATATAGTATCCAACATTAAGAGTTTTTGTATTTAATTAAATTTAATTGTAAGGAAAAAGAAGTTACACTATTTTCATGATAACATAAGACTTTATTTGACTGGCAAACATTCAGACTTTAACACCTCATTACTACCACAAGACTTACTAACCATGCATAAATATTTATTTTGTTAATTTAATAAGAATACCCCCAACCATAATCTAAATGTTCACTTAATACCTGCCAAAAATATCTCACCTCATCTTGAACAGAATGTAGTAAAAGTTTAGCGAGTCTTTTCCCAATGACTGCAAGTTCGTGTGAAATGCGCCAGTGGCTTGTTTTTCCTCCATAGGTTGACAGTTTTAATTCCTTTTCTCTCCCCTGTAAAAATTAGAGTTAGCCGACACCATGGATGTTAATTATGGCCCCAAACCACGGCTGTGTGAAATCCAGCTTAAGAAAAAATTTTCGGGATCTGCAAAGTTTTTTAATTTTTCGGAAGACTAAGTCAAAGAAAATTAGTCTTCGATTCAACTTATACTTTCTGAAGCGCTTTACAACCCCACTCATTTTCATTCACATTTTGACGTTTATATGTTCAGCTTACATTTTTGGCTTTGTGATATTTTAACAGTAGACAGTCCTTGCTCTGTAATGTTTGTGGGGTATTTATGTGATAGATATCCATTTTGCCCATTTGTAATGTTTACAGGAAAATCGAGAACCAACTTCAGCATATCCAGGAGTTGTTGAAGACCCTACCAAACTTGACTCCTGTCAAAGGAAGACAGTCTGATTTCGAGAACAAGCTCTCAGACCTTGATAACATACTGAGAGATATTGGTGGAAAAATCAGTGAAGTAATTGCAAACTTTGGATAATATGGTTATTAGTAGTTCTTTGACTAATTCTTATTTTAATTTCTTTAGGATTTACTCTTTTTTTATAAAATTATTATTGGTATACTTAACCATACACCTCATTAAAGTAACTTCAAGTACATATACAACAACTGATGACATTAAATATCCTTAAAGTTGATCACGTTTCATGTATGCACATCTATATACTATACATAAATCAAGGTTTCGTTTTTACTGAAGTTGCATGATTCTCTGCATGAAAATACAATGCATTTACTTTAGCACTGATTGTAGCAGAGTAGTTAACATAATCATCCCTAAAGCGTTTTGATTCACAATATTTTGGTCTTGAGGATTGAGCAAGTCGTGACATTGCCCATGTGGCTTGTTGGAAATAGGTTCGCAGGTTAACAGAAGTTTATTTGGAAAATGAATCAAACTTAGAAATAGTAAGGCACTAAACCAATAAAGTATATGAATATTGAACTCATAAAAATACCATCAGAAAAGTATGGTTATCAAAACTACTCTAATTTTCACTTTGCTTATGTTTTAATTAAGCTTTTGCCAATTGAATCGTTCTTGAATTATTTAATCTCTTGAATAAAAATAATATTATTATTACATGAGCTAAAACTATTTTCGAATAATTTACTGCCAAGATACACACATCCTTATTGACCACAAACGCCAGCCATCACTGATCGCTTGGAAAGTACAGTTGCATACGCAATTTGCTGAACGGATTGGCAAGGGGGAGGGGGGAGGGTGTGGCCCCCTCAAACCATCCATTTTTTTAAGGATTTTTTAGAAAAATAAATATGTCAAAATATGCAATAAGCTACTAAACAATAAATGTTTGTAATGGAGAAATTGATGTTACACTTAAAATCTAAATCAGTACATTTTTTCTTGTATAAGAAAACCACGATAAAGTTTTCATGAGTGCTGTTTTTCATTAGTACTTACGTGTGTTAAAATTCTTTCTTATTTGAAGAGAAATAAGTGTGCATTATTCGAGTCTAAATTTTATTACAGTAGAACCCTATTATAACATTTTTCAAGGGGTCCAAGGGGAGGGGGGGGGGGGGGGGGTAAATTAAAGTAAGAAACCAGTATAAGCAGAAACTATCCATTTTTGTCAGCATTTGAACTTTTTACTAATGGACTCATCAAGCTATGTATACAAATATTTTAAAACCATTGATGGGTACATTTGTTGCTCTAATTTGCCTGACCAAACGAACAAATTTTCTTCAAATTTGACGTGCTTCTAGCTTCTATTTTATTGGCATTTAAAGGAAAACTGCCACATTTCTGTAAAATTGTTTCACAATTCATGATGATGTTTAGTGTGGAAATGCCTATGTCCAATTCCTTTGTCACTTGAACATGTGTTTTTTTGGTATTCCTAGCTACGAATGGAATAAATTTAACTCTGTCAGCAATAAAAACCGCTCTTTTTTTTTTTTGCAACCGTTGAATAGTGGGCAAACTGATGAAAACACACCAGAATGGCAAGGAAAGAAGGATATTATTTTTTTCAAGACCTGTTTGCCGACAGACACGTTACTGCTAACGTTACGTACCTTCGATATATCACATACACATCGTTTGCCAGCACTTACATGTAGCATTAGTTTTATGGCACATCTATGTTTTGCTTTTTGCATATTGCAAGATATTACTCCTCAAAAAACAAAAGCAAATCACAACTTGTATAACAGGTCCAGACGATCTTTCACATAATCACTGTAGGCCTAACTGGAGGCTCGATTACAAAAAAAAAAAATTTTAGTTCCATACTTAATCTTCTAAGTAAGCTTCAATGTCCCGCGGTTATGTCCCGGGTTGTCACCCTGTGCCACTGCCGACGCCTGGGGTCGAATTTATATTTTATAAAAAAAATATCTGAAAACCTAAACAAGTTACTCCTTGGCCTGGCCCCAACCAGCAGGCGTGAAATTGTCTAATTCGTTAAACATCACTTTGTTTTTGTGAGCTCCCGACGACGCGTCCAAACGCAGCGACAATCCAGCGACAACTATTGAACAACGAATGTGTCTTCCCTTACAAAGGTGAAAACAAAAGGGGTACAGCCCCGTGTGTCAACCGACCAATTATAAAACAGAACCAGAAACGTGACCATATAGGCTGCTAAAATTTTTCTCTGAAAGTTTGGAAAGGCACATCACACCACCTAAAGCTTCGTTCTAATTGGCTTGTGAGGTAGCACCCAGTGAAAGTTCTAGTGCCTTGCGGAGCAGTTGTGCACCTACGTGCTGGGTTTTCCCAACAACGCATTAACTTGAGGTGTGAAAAATAACAAACTGGCAACTCTGTCTCACGGTCGTGTCTACCTTTCTTTTTAAACCTTCTATAATGTTATCGCCTCGCTAATCAGAATATGCTTTGTAATCGTAAAAACGTAATTAATAGACAAATTAATTTTAACTGTCCAAACAAATTAGAGTAAGAAAATATTTGTAAAAAATACATTCATCTTTAAGTAAAACTTAACCAAAATTAATAATAATTAATATTAAAGCACAAGAAACTATAACTTAAATGTGTATTATGCATAATAAATAAAACATGAGTATGAATTAAATTATGAAACAATAAGAAAACATTAGCAACATAGCACATCCTCAGTTAATTGTTATTAGTAGCAGGGGGCAGGAATTATGCTATGTTACAGTCTTTACATTCCATATATGATTGTGTTCATTGTAAAATAAGGTTCTGTATTATATTAAGACTTGAATTTTAATGTATGTTGATTTTTCAGAGCCAAGCTGTGTCATCAAGCAACAGGGGTAAGCTTGACCAGGTGAAGTCATACAGTGATGAAATCATGAGTTTGGACGAAGAAGTCAACAGACTGTTGAACAAAGGACAGTCGTTCACGAGTGATGGGGTTGAGCTACTTGAAGACACCAGCAAGTACTTGAATGTTGGTACAAAAATATTGTTGAAAATTATTCCTATGCATGCCACGTGTTCAAATTATACAGACTTTGAATCAACACTTTTCATAAACAGTGGTAGGGTGTAATTTACTACAAGCAATTCAGTTACGTATCTGTAACTATTACCTAAGGTTCATACAATTGAAACAGTAATAGTTTTAATTTTAAATTAAAAAGAACTTCAATTTATCTTAAATTTAATTAGAAATAAGTAAAGTAAATATCTTTTGAAGTATGTGCAGGGTTGAAAAAAATTTAGAAAAAATAACTAGAAGAAGACTTTTTAAGGGGATCTAAATATATGTATTTATTGGTAAAGTGCAAAATTATTTAGTTTTCAAGTTTTAGTTGTAGTATTCTAGAAGTTTTAATGTGACTGTTACATTCTGGCAGTCATATTTTCAACAGAAGTCATTGAAAATATTTATTATTTCAGGATTCAAAAGAAGCACTATCCGAGCTGCGTAACTTAACACGGTTAGTAGAAGTACGCGAAGGCATTCTGTACCGTCTGAGTCATCTGTACAGAGAGAAGTACGTGATCCCAGTCCAGCAGCACGCCAACATGCTAGTTGAAAGAGCCCTCAACTACACCGCGCTTTTCGGCCCGACACGTCACAACGCCACGTTCGCGCTCCGTGCCAGCAAGGCATACCAGGACATCGTTGACGCGCTAGCGAGCGCCCGCAAAGCAGCGATCAACGCCAGGAGTGCAGGGGAGTCGGCATACAAAACCGCTCATCCGGACAACGAAGATAACATCCTCGACAAGTCGCTGATATCCGTGGCCAATTCGGATCGCTTGGTGGTACGTGCGAAGCAGAAGAAGGATGAAACGGAAGTGCTGCTTGATGAATACAACAAGCAGCAGAAAATTGTCAAGAAAATCGAAGAGACCGTGAAAACCGCTGCTGAAAATGACAATTTCATCAACAGAGAACTGTCTAAACTGGAAAACGAAGGAAATGCATCTCAGCAGACTGTGAAGGAAGCCTTGCTCAAACTGAGTGGTATTTCTGCCACTAGTTCTGACACTCATCAGCAGGCGACAAATATAATTGACAATGTGAGGAACAAATTACGGCCTCGGTTGAACAGCTTAGACATACAGCTCCAGCTTGACTTTGTGGAGAACAACATCACGCAAGGCCTGAACAATGTGCGTTTCTCTGATGAGCTACTTACCCGGCTGGCAACTGAGGCTGAAGAAAAGAAACGAAGATACGAAAAGCTGAATGCCTCCATAGCTGACAAACTGCAAGAACTACGGAACAAGATCATGAAGGCGCGGCACACTGCTAGTGGGGTAAGGGCTTCATTATTTTATTTACTACTGCAGCAAATAGTATAATAATATTAGAATTCAAAAGATTGCTAAAATTATGAGATGTTTACCATTTATTTTTATAGCATTCATTTGGTGTCAGGCTAAAATTCACAGTACCTGCTATGGATACTCTACCCACATTTGATTTGCTTTTGGCTAATTTCTCATTCCAGTACCTCTACTTCTTTTGAGTGTTGTCTATGTGGTTTGTTCTCTCTGCTGCTAGCTGGTAGTTGTCTGGCTCACAGTCGTAGATGGAAGTAGCGGAACAGTTATTGCGAACCTGTCATCAAAACAATGCAGATGTACAGATGTTTGCAATGTAACTGGTAACCAAAATAATTAGTGGAATTCTCCAAATCTCAAGTTATTTAAATGCACTAATAATCAAAATGTGTGAAATGGACTTGTGCCATAATGAATAAGTTACCTGACATGTTTATAATGACTTAAGTAAAAGCTTTACAAGTAAAAGGGGGAAAAAAAAAAGTGGTTCAAGGTGTTTAATGAAGGCAGGAAAATTCTTCTACATGTCAATGAACTGGTCATTTGCCATTATGTATCAAGGGGCCCGCCTAGTCAGGGGTTTGTTTGTGTCAGTGAGGCAGGATGATAAGTCGGATGGTTGCTGGTATTTCTAGCGCTGTATCTCCTCTAAGTGTAAGGTTCTGAACTGGTGCACAGTCTTCTCGTCGTGCATAGGACAACTATGAGATTTGAGTGGTAATCATAACATTAGACGGCAGAGAATTGAAGATAAAGTTGTAATGCAAGGCCATTGGGTGCTTTCAAGAATCTTTACTGGGGTTTCATGTCTAAAAATAAAGTGGAAAACCCACATGTTAGCCCTTTTCACTCTCCTAAAATTACAGTTTAAAAACAAAATACAGAAACAGAACTACCCATCTGCCCTCAGGATGTTCTTAAATTTTTTTGGTAAGCAGACACCACTCAGATATCTCGACAGGTTTTCAAATCGCGTGGTTTCTTCTGATTTTCTGCTCACAGTGTGTGTGGCCAGTGATTTACATTTCCCACAAATTTAAAATTCTACATTTGGTTTGTGAATAGCAGAATCTGTGCATAAAGTCACAGCTAACGATTTTGAGGGGAATTTTATATGATGTACTGTAGCTATTTAGAGACAATATTTTTTGGGTTTATTTGTAGTCCAATTTCATTTTTAAAACAGAGCATTTCAGTGTTATTGTTTTATTTTTATAAACGCAGTTTTGTAATACTTCACTAAAATAACAGTAAAATTGATATGGTGCATTTTCATGATAAAATCACTTGTAATAAATTGGTCTAAAATAGATACATTCAGAACAATAAAAATAAATTAGTGAGTTGTTGTGGTTTGAAAGTCAATCAATAAGAGATGCACAATAGAACAATTTGAATAAGTTTTTTCTGATCACTCACGTGGTTTTAAACTGGCCTTTCCAGATCCACGTATCGCTGAAGAGTCGTGAAGACGGCGAGGGAAGAGGGTGTGTTCGCTCGTACCACGCCACAAACCTGCAGCCCAGCACAACCACCTCCATAGTTCTCAACTACGCCATCGAGAGCAAGCAGCGGGATGGACTGCTGATGTACCTGCCCAGCAGCACCACAGTAAGTGTTTCATTTGACTCATGAGTCTTAGCTCTCAGGTCCACGGCAATTGGTGGGAGCAATTCTGTGAGTGCAACGGAAGTCCAGCATCGGATGGCGCGAACCAAAGATCACAAAAGACAAAGGGAAACTTTATAGTAATAACTGTTCAGTTCATTTTAACTAGATGGGCAGTGTTTTAATACAATTCCTTGTCAAAAATCGGGTCCAAAGTCGGGGTTAGTGTTTTTTCAAGTCTTTTATGCTTTTATCGGAGCCATTTCATTATATAATTTAAAATTGTGGTCTGCTTATCAAGTGATTCCATAGTCGACGTATCTGCTCTGGCAGCAAATTCTTGCAGCGGGTTGCGGAAACTACATGTGATTTGCGTCCAGAAATGTAGTTGAAAACACAATCTCCATATATTTATCAAGCTCTGCATTATTTTAAAGAACTCTATGTTAAATTTTGTATCAAAGTTTCATATTATAAGTGTTTTTTTGCAACAAGAGAACACATGAATTCTCTTGTGACCGAGGTTAGATGTTACACATCACTGCCAAGTACTGAAATACTCTGTCACATTTTTTTTATTTATTCATATTGGAAATTGTTACATACATACCAACAGTTGAAAAACCTTAAGTGGCAGGCACCATACCAAAACACTTATGAACAGACATACACATTACAAATAAAACTGAGAAAAATACACCCAAGTACATATTACTAGACAAAAAACTGAAATTCAACACTACACAAAAGACAGTACAAGTCCTAGTGTATCGCGGGGAGGGGGGGGGGTCTAATCCGTGGGCCCCCTGGTGCCTGGTTGAGTGTCAAGATTTTGTCTTATGTATGAGTTTACCCTGGTTGTAGGTCCAAAATACAAGTGTATTGCTAAAAGATGGAATCCTTATAAGTTAGGCACATTTACTGTTACATATACAGTTATGGTCACTGTAACATTTACAGTCTATATACAATTTTTTTTTTTTTAATTGTGCGGTTTGAATACTTGTGCAATAGGCAGAGACAAGATTTTATGGTTTAATTTTTAGGAAAATTTGGTTTTTAAAACATGAGATTTCGGTTATGACACTTTAATTTTCCATGATTTTTATTTCACCAAAACAATGGTGCACTATTACAATATAATTATTTATACAAAGCACATCTAACTATTCTGAACAAATATAATTAAACTTTTTTTTTTGTTGTTTGAAAAATGTTCGAACATCGTAATGAAAAAAAAAAAAAAAAGTAACTAATAACAGTTTCAAGATTAAAAAATAACCTTTTTCCAATTTTTGTTGCATAACATGTGGTACAAACTACATGCTAAATAAATTACTTTAATTGAATTTAATATTTAAAAGATAATGTATTTGTCATTAGAGTTAAGTTTTAATTGAAAATGCTTGTTTTTTATTTTAATTGCATTTTGGTGCTTTGTGGTGTATTAATTTAATTTTCGATGTTACATGCAGTTGAGGACATAGCTGTTTACCTGAGGCTGTTGGTAGTGGGCGCCACCACGTGAGTGGGCACGTGGACCCTGCTGAGACTCCCGGTCAGGGTGTTACGTGGCCCGTGTGAGGCGAGATATTGGTCCTCTAATTAATCGAGCTAATTTATTAAGATCTGGCCCGCTCTAGGCATCGGGCACGCCACACAGATTAACACACACAGATACCACGGGGTTGGCGACACGTGACCACACGTCTCTGGTGACTCCGCGCACGTCTGGTCTCGGCCGATGACGAAGAGGAACTGGGTGACATCACACTGCCGCTAAGCGCCCTCTTGCGGTAGTCCGTGGCGCGCAGTTTGAACACACGTACATTTACATACGTCGGCGGTACAAATGCCGGAAAGGAAGGGAACTGGACAGTGGAGTCGGACCAGGCTTACGAGGCGAAGCCCCAGTTGACGTCTCAGTATTATGCTTTTAGGCATTATTTTGGTTTCATGGTATTCTATATAAATAAAAATGTAAATGTTAGTTCGTTAAAAAGCTTAAATCTCAGAAAGTTCTTCACTGATTGCTTTAAAATTTTTACACGACATATTCAAATATGCACAAGTTTTTATATACCTATGTCACACCTGTGACAGGTAAAAAGGAAGATAAAAATTTATATAGGTAAAATAATGTATATATAAAGGAATGTTTGTGTTTGTCTTTTGTTATTGTTCATTAATGGACTATAAAACAGCGAATTGCACAAAACTATTTAATTTGGCGACCGATGTCGCCAGATAGCAAGAGTACCCGATAGCACCACTTACCACCATGCCTTTGTAGAACAACTGACTTCCGGAGGAAGCAGGGCAGCCAACTCACAGCAGCCAAGTAGCAGCGCCACTATCGCCAGCAGCGCGGCGCGCGAGATTCAAAACTCAAGTGTGTTGACCAATGCCAACAATGTTTATAATGTCCAAGGTCTATTTACACGGAAACTATACAATATACATAACATACCGCCCACCTTGAAATCACCGATTTCAACAGTCACAGGGGAGCGGGCATAATTTCACTGCTGGCCGTTTGACAGTGCCTGTGACAGTGCGTACAGTGGCCACTCGTGCCACGCCGTCCGTTCCATGATGAAGATCAACAATGCGCCCCAGCGGCCATTGCAGAGGTGGAAGCCTGTCTTCCTTGACCAGCACCATCTGGTTGGGGGCAAGACCTGACGCCCTTTTCTGCCATTTGTTACGTTGTTGCAGCGTGTGCAGGTAATCCCGATGCCAGCGATGCCAGAAATCTTGATGTAGTCGGGATACAAGCTGCCAGCGATGCAAACAGTTCATTTTTACCTGACGTAAATCTGGTTCGGGTATTGTCACTAACGGTTCCAGCGTCAGGAAATGGCCTGGGGTCAGAGGAGTGAAGTCCTTGGGATCCGCACTGAGGGGACACAACGGCCTTGAGTTCAACACTGCTTCAACCTGAGCCAATACTGTGTTTAACTCCTCGTACGTTAGGATCTGCTCTCCTATCACCCTCCTCAAATGGGACTTGAACGACTTGACACCTGCTTCCCATAAACCCCCAAAGTGAGGAGCAGCTGGCGGGTTGAAATGCCAAGTCACACCAAGATGTGCGAGCGATGAAGCCACTGTTGTTTGATGGGAAGACGACGTGAGGAGTTGTTGTAGTTCGGAGAGCTGATTTCGTGCCCCAACAAAGTTGGTGCCACAATCGCTGTAGATGTCCGAGGAACGTCCTCGACGTGCAATGAAACGTTTATAGGCAGCCAAAAACACATCTGTCGATAAGTCCGAGGCTAGCTCGATATGTACTGCCTTTGTTGCGCAACAGACAAACACGCATAGATATGCTTTCAGCACAGCAGCCTTGCGAAGACGGGCCATCTTAATCAAGAATGGACCAGCGTAATCAACCCCCGACCTTGAGAACGGTTTTACCTGCTGAACCCGCATAGCTGGAAGGTTTCCCATCAGCGGAGCAACTGATGATGGAGATGCACGAAAACAACGCACACAACGGTGCACAAGGTTGGTGATTGCACGCTTGTCCCCCATAATCCAGAACTTCTCCCTGAGAATGGCCTGGAGTGCTTGTATTCCCGGATGTTGATTAACTTCATGGTAATGACCTATGATCAGTCTTGTCAGGGGATTCGATTTAGGAAGAAGGGCTGGGTGCTTCTGCTCAAAGGGCAGATCCGAATGAGACAGTCTGCCGCCCACCCTAATCACTCCCTTGGAGTCAATGAACGGTAGCAATCTACGAAGTTGTGGGGAGGTGATTTGATCCTTCTTCAAGGCAATTAAATCACTTCGATAGCACATGGACTGAACATAACGTATCCAGAACTCTAGGGCAGTGTTTAGATCCTTCGATGACAGCTCTTCTATGGCCCGTCCTTCCAGTGGATGACGACAATTGTTGATAAATCTGAACAAGCAGGCAGTAACACGCAACAGCCTTGTCAACCGACTGAAACGTTCCAATAATGTGTCCAAGTCCCCAGGGGAGATAAAAGTTCCCAATGCCACTACCTTCCTTTCAAGCAGGATTACGTCAGAAGCCTTAATGCACGGAATACCTTCAGGCCACTGGTCCTCAGCCTTCTTCAGCCATGAAGGGCCAGACCACCACAGAGGATGAGATACAATTTGTGCTGGCAGAAGCCCACGGGATCCACAGTCTGCCGGGTTATGTTCAGAACGAACATGCTTCCACCATTCTGGACGAGTTAGCTCTTGAATGTGACTAACCCGGTTTGCCACAAAGGTCTTTAACTCATGTGGAGAAGAGTTTATCCAGGCAAGAGTTACCTGTGAATCAGTCCAGGCAGTAACCGAACTGAAGTGCAGTGTCGCTCCATAGGCATCAATGACATGGTGAAGCAGGCGAGCCAACAAAAGGGCCCCACATAGTTCTAAGCGAGGCAGCAACTGAACCTTGAGTGGCGCTACCTTCGACTTGGCAATCAGCAAGTGTACCAGAACTGTACCATCAGGGTTGTCAATGCGCAAGTACACAACTGCTGCGTAACCAATTTCGGAGCTGTCCGAAAATCCATGCAACTGGTAGAAACCTCCTGCCTGTCCTCGAATCAGTCGGGGAATGGTAACTGATGACAGTTGTGACAGCTGAGTGTTGAAGTTCTTCCAGTTGCTTAGGATGTCATCCGGTGGTTCAGTATCCCAGCCCAGGTTCCGTGCCCACAAGACTTGGATCAGGTGCTTTGCAAACATACTCAGTGGGGTGAGCCACCCAAGAGGATCAAAAATCCTAGCCAGATTTGACAGGATTGTCCTTTTTGTGGCATTGCCAGAACTAGGCTGTATCTTGTAGGAATATGTGTCCGACACAGGATTCCATTGCAGACCCAAGACCTTAATGACACAATCGTCCGAATCCAATGAAAATGGTTGTGGGATCTCAATATCCTCCACTGGCAACCAATCCAGAAGAGCTTGGTGGTTGCTCATAAATTTGCGCAGCTTGAAGCCTCCTTTTCCTAGGAGTGTTATAAGCTCCCTCTGAATGGCCAAGGCAGAATCAACCGAATTAGATCCAGTGACAACATCGTCAACGTAGACATCTGTAAGTAAGACCTGTGATGCAGTTGGGAAGTGCTCGGTTTCATCCTGTGCCAATTGTTGAAGTGTACGTAATGCGAGAAACGGTGCTGCAGAGACACCATAGGTTACAGTGAATGACTGAAGACCGTACGGCACCGCAACTTCGAAATGAATCGACGAGGAAAGGCAAGTATGGTGTGTTTCGGTATTGAGAAGAAGGGACATGTCATGCATTAACATTGACACTCGAAAAAATAATAATAATAATTCTGACTAAAAAATGAATAAAAAACATGTACATGTGTATTTGAGAGAAGTGGATTTATGATGCAATGACGTTAAAACTCTCGGACGCTGCATTGTAAAATGAAAGAGTGCAACTGCACACACTTCGGTGTTGTAGCCAATTGCTTTATGCTCGTGAGAACCGGCGTCACTTCACAAAAGTACGTGGATACATAAAGCTTACGTCGGTTTATCTTGAGTCGTCGCATATCTTATACGAAAGTAAGGGGCACGTTGTGGTTCGACGCTGCGACGTTGCAGCGTCATATACCCACAGAGCGACTGTTGTAAAGATCTGCGTTAAAATTGTTGTGCAACAATCTGTCATTCCTGAAGTGCAATTTAGTGGCAAAGTCTTATATAGTCTTGTTGTGCTTAGGCAAAGAAGCTAAGTTTTCCTTTTATCAGACTCTAACGAAAAACACGAAAGGTTGAAAGTACAATTGTAAAATTTCAAATTTCAGTTTCATGTATTGAAACCATACTTGGCATTAGGTCATCGCTCACTTTATAACTTTATAGGTGAGGTATAGGTAACTACTGCTATGTACGCAGGTAACCACTCATTGCCCGGTAAAACCGAAGCGATAACTACCATATTTAGATGTATTAATAACAGGATAACGATGATCCAGAAATTCTGGAAATTCCAGCCAATTAACGCGGTTATAATTAACTAACACAAAACTTTTCGGGTGCCAACCGAATATGTGACACGTGCGATCTTTCATGGCGGGTGCAGAAAGCATTGTGTGTTTGACGTTATGCATCGCGTTGCACATTGCATTGCTAGTTGCGGATAAGCGAGATGTTTGATGGATCTTGACAAGTTGTTATACTTGAATGGTAGCTTAGCTCTGATGTTTCTGGCAAGCCTTAACCACCTAGACTAAAAATTATTTATGCCGAATCGACAGATGCATACAGAAAGTTCATGCAATCGTACATTCTTGGAACATGAAACCTCAGCAGGCAAACATGTTTTTTTCCTGAAACATTATATTCACCTAATTTGAAACGGACGAATGTGTGTATGTGTGTGTGCGTGCGTGCGCGTTATACTCTATGTGCCTATCAGGATTACCAAAAATGGAAACGGTGACATACTCATTGTTATAATTATGAGTTCACCTACCTACTGGGTATTTCTGTTCGGAAAACAATTGAACTTTATCACGTATGCCCACACCTAATGTGTGGTATCGGGTCTTTGGGGAAATTACTATAAAAACGGAATAAGCAATGAGGGTTGACAACAGTCTGGCTTCGGCTTTTTCACGCAACACACGATTGTGTTCGAGTTTAAACAAACCTCTGGGTGCCCTACAGATTGACGAGGCCCATCTCGCTAATTCAGACGTGACCAACAATCAGCAAAGACCTTTCAATATGTGGTCATTCGGCAACAGTGGCAAGCGCCAAGAAGAGAAGCGCGAACGTGAACGCAAAGAACAAGAGGAGAGGCGCGAGCGCGAGCGTAAAGAACAAGAAGCAAGGCGCGAACGAGAGCGTAGAGAACAAGAAGAAAAGAGAGAACGTGATCGTAAGAAACGCGAAGACGACGAGAAAAAAGCACGGATGATCCTCGAAGCGAGACGTGGAATGGAGGAGCAACGTTTGCGGGAAGAGCACCGTCGGACCACGGGTCAGTGGTTCTAGAAGTGCATCGGAGATGTAGGCCGCTTCATAGTCCGTGCTACGTGCTAATCTGACTACAGATAAGTGTAGTGTATTGTTGCGAGGGACTCATGTGCATAAGTGCAATATAAATTTCATTTTGTAGTGTTCTGTATAACGTTTTTACAATGTATTCATTAATTCAAATCGAAAACTTGACTCTGTGTTTCTTCGGTCTGATATGTATTTCTAGCTTATACATCGAACGTATTGCATTGTGTGAGGGCCTAATGTATCCAAATGCACTCAATATTTATATCTGTATTCTTGTCAACTATCTTTGTACTGTGTTTTTGCTATGAAATAAATAAACTATCCTCGATTTATATTTTTTATTTATCCCTTAGACATGTATGCCTAGCTTACAGCATCAGGGAACATCTGGAAGGCTACTCGATGTTACTCGTTGTACTAGGAACCACCGTCTATGCAACTCTCTTTTATTGCCAGCCGAGCTTCTGTATAAGTTGAAGTTTTCACGCGTTCTATTAATTAGACAATCTACACTTAGGCTTTGACGTTGTGCATCGCGTTGCACATTGCATTGCTAGTTGCGGATAAGCGAGATGTTTGATGGATCTTAACAAGTTGTTATACTTGAATGGTAGCTTAGCCCTGATGTTTCTGGCAAGCCTTAACCACCTAGACTAAAAATTATTTATGCTGAATCGACAGATGCATACAGAAATTTCATACAATGGTACACTCTTGGAACATGAAACCTCAACAGGCAAACATGTTTTTTTTTCCAGAAACATTACATTTCCCTTATCTGTAATTGGACGAATATGTGCGTGAACGCGCGTCATACCCAATATGTGTTTCATGATTATCTAAAATCGAAATGCTGATATCCTTATTATTATAATTATTGATTTAATGAACTTTATGACGTATGCCTACACCCAATGTGGGATATGGGGTTTTTAGGGAAATTACTATAAAAACGGAATAAGCAATGCGGGGCTATAACAGTCTGGCTTCAGCATTTTCACGCAACACACGTTTGTGTTCAAGTTTAAACAAACCTCTGGGTGCCCTACTGATCGACGAGGCCCATCTCGCTAATTCAGACGTGACCAGCAATCAGCAAAGACTTTTCAATATGTGGCCATTTTGCAACAGTAGCAAGCGCCGAGAAGAGAAGCGCGAACGTGAACGCAAAGAACAAGAGAAGAGGCTCGAGCGCGAGTTTAAGGAACTAGAAGCGAGGCGCGAACGAGAGCGTAAAGAACAAGAAGAAAAGACAGAACGTGATCGTAAGAACCGCGAAGACAGAGAGAAAAGCGCACTGTTCATTCTCGAAGCGAGAGGTGGAATGGAGGAGCAACGTTTGCGGGAAGAGCACCATCGGACCACGGGCGAGTTGTCCGACGGTGCTTCGGAGATGTAGAGGCTGCTTCATATTCCGTGCTACGTGCTAATCTGACTACAGATAAGTGTAGTGTATTGTGCGAGGGACTCATGTGCATAAGTGCAATATAAATTTCATTTTGTAGTGTTCTGTATAACGTTTTTATAATGTATTCACTAATTCAAATCGAAAACTTGACTCTGTGTTTCTTCGGTCTGACATGTATTTCTAGCTTATACATCGAACGTATTCCATTCTGTGAGGGCCTTATGTATCCAAATGCACTCAATATTTATATCTGTATTCTTGCCAACTATCTTTGTACTGGGTTTTTGCTATGAAATAAAAAAACTATCCTCGATTTATATTTTTTATTTATTCCTTAGACATGTATGCCTAGCTTACATGTGATTTACCACAGCATCGGGGAACACCTGGAAGGCTACTCGATGTTACTCGTTGTACTAAGAACCATCGTCTATTCAACTCTCTTTTATTGCCAGCAGAGCTTCTGTATAAGTTGAAGTTTTCACGAGTTCTATTAATTAGACAATCTACACTTAGGCTTTATTCTTGGCAGAGTTGGCTAAGTAGGCTAGGCAATGCGCTCAGTAAAAATGTGAGTCGACGATTCGAACGACAAGGGTAAGTATCTAGAGTGAGTATATGGCAAACTTACTTCCTAACATGAATACACGTACGATACACCGTACGACATGCATAAAGTTTCAATGTTAATGCATCACGAGTCCCTCTTTTCTCAATACAGAAACACCATACTTGCCTTCGCTCGACGATTCATTTTGAAGTTACGCTGCGTACGGTCTATTTTCATGGACTGTACAGTCTTGAGACGATAATCCTTCACAGGTTCAGCATCATTAAACCTCCAAACAATGCGCTGATAATCCTGATGACGAGTGTGTACACCTATCTGTCTGTACATCTGTTTGATGTCACCAGTGAAGACTACTACATGCAGACGAAAACTCAACAATAGGTCAACTATGTCCCGTTGAAGCCGGGTGCCAGTAAAGAGCGCATCGTTCAGCGAAACACCTGAAGAGCTCTTGGCGGATGCATCAAAAACCACCCTCAGTTTTGTAGTTGAACTTTCAGGTTTAACCACACAGTGATGGGGAATATAATACGACTCTGACGGAATCTGTGACTCTGTTACTTCTTCCATGTGACCACTAGCTACATAATCACTCATAAACTCTGAATACATGGCCTTCAATTTGGGATCAGACTTGAGACGATTTTCAAGACGAAGAAATCTGTTAAGAGCCTGCGGCCTTGACGCACCCAATTTCAGAAGAGGTTGCCGAAAGGGCAGTGATACACTGTAACGCCCATCTCCAGACCTCAGATGAGTTTTACTGAACCATTCCTCACATTTGACATCTTCAGGAGACTTGTGTGTTGTCGCAGGAAACTCCTCTAATTCCCAGAACCTTTTTACTACCTTATCCAAAGGAGGGTGTGAAGTGAGAAGAGAGATACACAAAGATGTTGCAGTCAATGATGGGACTTGTGTGTCCACCTGTCCCATCAGTATCCACCCAAGCACAGAGTCCAGAGCTACGGGTGAACCGTCAATTTTGGCCCCAGTAAGGAGTCTAGGAACTAACTCTGCACCAATTAACAGATCAACAGGACCAGGGGTGTCAAATGCAGGGTCGGCAAGTTTCAAATGTGCCACTGCACCACGGACCCTGGCGCTCAGCTTGGCACTTGGCAAATTGGAGGTGATTCTCGAAATTACAAATACATCTACTGCAAACTGGGGGCTCGTGCTACCAACTGGTGCCATAACAATGGAGGCGCATGACTTGGCCACATTCACTGAAGTGTTAGCTAAACCTTGTACTGGTAGATGAGATCTTCTACGAGTAAGCCTCAATCTTTGCAGACAGCTCTCTGTGACGAAGCTAGCTTGGCTGGCAGTATCCAACAGAGCCCTCACGACCATTGGAGTTCCACTTGAATCAAACACGTGTACCTGTGCTGTTGATAATAACACTGTTCTTGCTTCACTTGGTAGAGCGGCAGCAACTGCAACAGTTGCAGGGTTTGGTTCAATGAGTGTGGTTGAAGCATCCTTGCCCGGACCAGGGTTGATGGCTGTCTGTTGCTCGAAGTGCAACAGAGAATGATGCCTGGATCCACAATAACGACACGATGATGATGAACAATCCTTGGATGCGTGAGATGGTGACAAGCAATTCAGGCATAATTTGTGCTCCTTAGCTATCTTATATCTGTCCTTGGGACTACTCTTGATGAATTTAGGGCACTTAAAAACAACATGGGTACTGTTACAAACGCAACATGATTGTGGAGAGCTGACCAAACTTTTCACAGATTGACGAGCCTGTCTCCAGCTTGGCATTTGGTTCCTTGACTGTGTAGGTCCTGCACCTGGAACATGTGATCGAGAAGCTGTCACAGTTTCCTGGGCCCGACAATGGGTTTCGATAAAGGACAAAAGGTTTTTTACAGTTGGAAGGGCATCGGTTTGAGTAAGCTCCCACTGTGTTTGAAGGACAGAGTCTAACCGCTTGCACAAAATAGGGAGCAAAATCAAGTCCCATTGGTCTACAGGGACATCCAGTGCCCTAAGGGCCAAGAGGTTCTCGTTTACAATGGTTAACAAATTGCGCAGAGCCTTGGGTGAGTCAGACGCAGCCATTGGGGCCTTCAAGAGGGCCTCTACATGGACTGAGACAATTAGCCTCTTATTCTCGTAGCGGCCAACAAGAAGCTTCCACGCGACCTCGTAATTCGCTTCAGAGATCGGCAGAGATTGCACCATTCCAAGTGGTTCCCCATTAAGGGCGGTCTTGAGGTAGGCCAGTTTTTCCACTGATGATATATCAGCATTGTTGGCTACCAGGGTGATAAATAAATTAGAGAAATTAGCCCACTGCTAAGGGCTCCCATCAAACTTGGGAAGAGAGATTTTTGGAAGAGCCACACGAGATTTGCTCACCTGAGTAGTGGGTGTGCCTGGTGATACTACCTTGACCTCCTCAATGGCTTCCAATGTTGACATCACTTCGAAATATTTTTCTTCAAAGTCAGCCAAGCGTGCGGTGTGCGCCTCAGCATCGAATCCATCTTCGGTCGTTGCGGTTGTTTCAACGATGACGAAGTCCGTTTCGAACCTTTCTCGGACGCAGTGAAGGTCGCGCGCTGTGGCGCGAAACAAATTTATTTTTGAGCTATCACTGGGAACCATCTGCGCGAGATCAAAGGCTCGCTTAATACGACCTTCAGCAAGACGGATGCGCACCAGCGCCGACTGCCCTTCAGCCATGGTGATTGACTACCAAAGGGTTCAACGATCGTTTTCAAATGAAACGGAAGACATAACCTCAACCTAGAGGTTAGAGTCGTCGAACGAACTAGTTAAAACGTTTCAACCACAGCCGAGACACTGATCGCTGCTCCCGCCAACCAAATAACGAGCACTTCAGAGTCACAAACTGTTAGTCAATGTGCGAGAATTCACTTCACACGAGGCTAACAACGCCGCGATAGCACGAACGAAAATTACACAAAAAAACGAACGAAAATACCGGAACTAGATCCGGCCCGGAGGACCAAAAATGTTCATTAATGGACTATAAAACAGCGAATTGCACAAAACTATTTAATTTGGCGACCGATGTCGCCAGATAGCAAGAGTACCCGATAGCACCACTTACCACCATGCCTTTGTAGAACAACTGACTTCCGGAGGAAGCAGGGCAGCCAACTCACAGCAGCCAAGTAGCAGCGCCACTATCGCCAGCAGCGCGGCGCGCGAGATTCAAAACTCAAGTGTGTTGACCAATGCCAACAATGTTTATAATGTCCAAGGTCTATTTACACGGAAACTATACAATATACATAACAGTTATATTAGGAATGTTAAGATCAATTTATAGATATGAAGATATAGAAATAGATATATAGAGATATAGAAGGAGATCTACAGATATATAGAGAGAAAGAGCAAGGAATGTATATAGATATAAAGATAGATGTAGAGAGATAGGTATAGATAGGGGGAAAGATTGAGATGTCGATACATACATAGAGAGATAGTTATATGGAGAGATATGGATATAGATATATATAGATAGAGACAGAGAGATGTAGAGAGATTTTTATATATAGAGAAATATAGTAAGATTTATAGAGTGACACACATAGAGAGAGATAGAGAGAGATGCTTTGTGTATGTGTATCTACTTCAAAAAATTACAAAAAAATTGTAAGAGGCATAGCAATGTATGCCGGGCATTAGCTATATCATAATATAATCTTGTCCCTAACAATAGGTAAAAGGGAGGAGGCCCGACAAAATTATTTTCCCCCGAGCTTAGTTTTGCTCAATGGACATGGACATTGCTACATATCTTAAAGTATTACTTAAAATCTCAACAAGATCAAGTGATATGTAAATCTAAATAGGAACTGATATAAAAAAAATTTACACTTATCTGTATTTCTTATAAAGAATCAAAATTATCAAATTCATTGAAATGAGTGACAAGTCTACACAAATGTAATTCCTATTGGTTAGGGTACAACATGCCACAGTTGAAAAATCATCCTGTGGGTCGATTACATGGACAACGAGGAAGTTCATGACATATTCAGAACTCATTCATGCGAGACGTTCTTGATCTTGATTTTCTTTGACACTTAATTTTTACTTGACTTTAATTCAGCTGCTGAAAAAGCTGTATTTTTTTTTTACTTTGGATGGTCATTATTAAAATCTTTCCTTATTTCTCTACACTATTCATCTGATGCTTTTTAATTTCAGACGTTTCAGGTTTAATGAGCTGCAAGTATGGTTCTGGGCTTTTATCAGTGCTGTGTACAATGATACTTCAGGGATTTGCACTGAGAGTGTGTGTGTGTTTGCAGAACGACTTTGTGGCTATAGAGATGGTGGACCGGCACGTGAGATTTGTGTGGGATGTTGGCCATGGCTCGGGCAGTGTCCAGCATCCACTAGAGATAATGACCGGAGGTCTAAAAGAAGATAAGTTTTGGTATCGCATTGAAGTACACAGGTAAGATTAAGTAATTGTTAGAGACTAGATTTTATAGTTATATTTCTAGTTCAATGTTTTTTTTAAAACAGGATTTTGGTGTTATTATTATTTTTATAAAAGGATTGAAGACTCTTGGTCCTATAGTAAGCTTAGTGTGTTGAATATGGTCACTGCGGGACTCGTTTGTACCTGATTGGTCAATTTCTGCAGTCAGGAATATTTGGCAGATATTGCAGGGAGCAGCTGGGTTTCCAGATTACTCTATTTTCCTGTATAAACGTATTAACATCACTTCACCAATCATCACCTCTAATGACCTCTGTGTCAATAAGACTTTAAACCCAAATTCAACCTCCAAAAGATAAAAATGTAGACATTGCATGTTTTCTCTTTTCAGGACGAGCAACGTTGCAAAGCTGGTGGTTCGACCGCAGATCTCGCCGGAGAACGCCAGCCAGGCGGATGGTGCATCCGCGCCAGGCTACGGCCAGTTCGACGTCGGGCCGGACGACAAGGTGTGGGTGGGGGGCATACCCTCCTCGGTGCGCCGCCCCCCGGACCTGAAGACTGCCAGCGTGGGCGGCTTGCCCGGCTGCCTGTACGAGCTCACTCTCGACGGCAGACCCGTCGGCCTGTGGAACTTTGCTGACGAGATCTACAGTGGCGGCTGTGTGGGGTGCATTCAAGGGTCAGTCGAGTCTCTGCACGTCTCTGCTCTTCCTACTTTGTGTCCTTACCTCAGTTACAAGTTGGTTTTTTTCAGTGGGTCAACAATAAATCATCATTTAGTATTCTTGAATCTGTGTTATACTCACTTTGTGTGCTATCTATAAGTCATATAATAGGGAGGTTGGTCTGTGTCATTGAGGCAAAACTCAATGTTGCTGGTGGTGCATATATTCCACTATTGCCATTATTTTAAATTGTGTGAAATTTTTTTTGTCAAACAGCATTTGTGATATGTATCTTGTGAGTTTTCAATTATGTGCAAGATTTTCAAAGCATCCAACACTAACTTTTGGTTAATAAAGATGACTGCCCATATCGGGTATTTGGCTAGGCTACTAAAGTGAGAATGAGATGGAATTGTTTTTTTTTTTGATAGTACTCTTTTGGATGATCCAATAATTGTATTTGCGGAAAATTGTTTTCCTGTTAAAGAACAATTCGTAGACTTGACGATGCGAAGGCGTGCTAATACTCTTGCGAATGTCTACTGTATTAATTCTTCTTTTGTGCTGTAAAGAAAACAAATTCCAGGCCAGTTTATTAACTAAAACCCTACAATTATTTTGTAATAATATGTTAGAACTGAGAACATTTTTTTTTTTTTAATTAGTCTTAAACTTATAAAACTTTATAAAATTTAATGGGAACATTGAGCTTTTTTTCTGGAAGTATAACTGATGCAAATCTCAGAATACAATCCCTCAAGCATCACTGACTCAAATAGGTCAAGTACTGTGATAGAATTTATTCTAAATCATAGTGGTCAACAAATGTAAATATTACTGTTGAACCACCACTTGCTAAATTAATTATATTCTCTTCTGTCCAAATTTCTGTTCTTATTATTTTTTTTTTGGATAGCAAAATAACTTACTTAAAATTCTCTAATTTTGCCTTTTATATTTTTTTTGCAACTAAGTCATTAAATTATTATATTTGGATAAAATATATTAATTCTTAAACTTATTGAGAATTTGTGGTTTATAAAATGGTGACTATCATTAGAAACAAGCTATCAGTTTATCACTTAATTAAAAGAATTACTTCTCCTATCATTATTGTCAAATTGTTTGCAAATATTTTGATACAGTTTCAATACAATTCATAGAATACAAAAATATGGTTTAAGCACAGGCAAAAATTTCATTTTTGACTTAAGAAAAATAACATCAATCCTATTTTTGTACGATGTATGTTAATTAATATTTTATTTTTGTTTTTTACAGAGCTGAAGAACTTAAAGATGAGTCCACTTATTACTTTACTGGTGATGGGTATTCATCATTCCGTCGTACTACTTCAAGTCCATACAAGAAATTCTTTTTTACAGTCTCTTTCAGGTTCCGTACGTTGGATGAAAACGCAATGTTGTTTTTGGCCATTGACCCTGGAAAGGTAAAAATATTTTTATGCAGTGAATTATACTGTCCTGTACTAACACTGTAAAGCTCTTTAATCAGGCATGTTTGGGACCCCGGCCAATCCCAATTAGCAATTTTGCCAGATTATTGTATATCAATATGCATAGTTTTAACAGAAATTTTTAATAAAAATAAATATTGAGTATGACGATTACTAATACAATTTGTAAAAAGTGGTTCTGTGGCATGAAAAAATACCCTCAAACATTGTTGATTGAAAAATTTTGATATTATGGTTAACAAGGTCGACAAATGCCCAAATACGCCTGAAAAGATCTGAACGCAAGCGGCTTTATCTGTTGTCGATTGCAGACTGTATGTACTAACTAATGCTATTGCCCATTAGCTATAGGTCAGCCACCATTAACTTTGATCCTTTGGATAGTAATACTTTTTCACAGAAACAAATTAGGTAGCATTTCTATTTTACTTTTATTTAGTATTTATGTTTTAGCTTGTAACATTAATATTTCTAATGGGTCGAATCCCAATTTTCTCGAATTTGAATCCCAAAGAGTATCCAAATATAGTTCTCAATGGTAAAAATAAAATAATGTATAAAAAATGAAAAGTATTAACTATAGTTAGTGTTGAAATGTACAACCCTATAAATGTTTCTTTCACAAACTAAGTTTCCAATATCAATACATATTGTAATATTTTTTATCAAATTAAATATTAATAGTAAAAGTTAGAGTTTATCAGTGTTGAATTTTAAAAGTTTTTATTTCCTTTAGTATCTTTCTTCAAATTTTTTTCCTCAAATATTGAATTCTTCAAATTCTAAGAATTTGATGGTATTTAAGGATTCAAGGATGTGATTGGTCATCCCTAATTAATATGCATAGAATTCTTTCAAAGTTCAAATATTAAGATTTGGAATATTTATTCAGATATGTTGTAATTCAAAAATTCAAATGAGATCCCCAAGAAAGAAATCTATAACTGAGAAAAAAAAAATATTATGGCTATCCTGAAATGAGTCATAAGTCCCAAGTGTGCGTTGGATAGTGTTAAAGATACAATCAAACGTTTGTGAGTTGGTAACACTAGTTTTTTTTTTTTGTTTTGTTTATGTGAGAAGAGGGACGATAATAAGATGTATAAAAGGAAGTAGAAATACACGTTGTTTCTGTGATATTAAGTCTTTTAATATGTAATTTGCGCCCTAAAAGATTAATAATATCTAATAGGTTATGGGCCCAGACACAACCTGGCAAGGTCTGCATCTGTTTAAGTTTAATACGGGATTGTGAGTGGAATTATTATTGTATTGCTCCCGGTCGCCATTACTGCAGTGCCGTTCGTAAGCAGTAAGTTTAAAATCACATTTGAGTCATGGAGAGTGAGAAAAGTGTAGTTATTCTAAAGGGAAAAAATAACTGGAATATTTGTAGTTTCCAAATTAGGATAATTTTAGCTGCAAAGGAATGCCTTGACGTCGTAGAGGCAGACTTGAAACCAAAAAATGAAAATTCGTTATCGTTCACAAAGGAAAGCAAAGAATGGTGGTTAAAAGATGTCAAGGCACGTGAAATCATCGTCACAAGAATGGACGAAGATACGATGAAGCATATTTTGACGTGTGTGACTGCCCATGAAATTTGGTGCAAACTAAAATCTATCTTTCAGCAGAAGTCGCAAGTTAGTTTGCACCTACAACAACAGAAATTTTTCAGTTACAGCTTTGCCGAGAAAGGTATCGCACATCATGTGTCAGAATTGCAGGAACTTGCTTTCCACATGAGACAAGCAGGTGAGCAAGTTTCTGACCAAATGCTTATTACCAAGATCCTGATGTCACTACCAGCACGATATAAGCATTTTCGAACGTCTTGGGAGTCAGCGACCCCGGACAAGCAAACACTCAATGAACTCCTAGGCCGCTTGCTGATGGAAGAAGAGAGGTTAGGTGATGAAGATGAACCAACACACGTGGAGACTGCACTACTTGCAAAGCGAATGAGTGGAAATTCCAAAGACGGTTCTCAACATTATCAAGAAAAACGTGTGTGTTTCTATTGCAAAAAGCCTGGACATATAATAAAAAACTGTTTCTTTCTTAAGAACAAGGAAAAAAGGGCCATACCCTCAGAGGCTTTAGTGTGCATGGCTCTGTATCAAAACAGTAGGTCAGATTCTGAGGGCTTTTATCTAGACAGTGGCAGTTCAGACCATATGAGCTGCCATCGCGAATGGTTCTCGTCATTTCGCCCAGTGAAAAGAAATGTAAAAATAGGGAATGGGAAATTGCGTGATTGGAAGGTCAGAGGGGTGTTCAATTGAAAAAAACAGTGTTGTGTTTGCGATAGCTGAACGTCACGACAACTTGTTCGTTGTGAAGATTAAAGTACTTCTCAGTTCCTCATATTCTGTAAAATCAGATAACTCTCTAAATATGTGGCATAAAAGGCTTGCTCACCAGAGTGTCTCACATGTGAAGCGTGTTTTGAATAGAATGAATATAGAGTACACGGACAGCAAAAGCTGCAACTTCTGTGAAGACTGTGTAAGTGGAAAACAACACAGGTTGCCATTTCCTTGCAGTCAAACTAAAACTCATTACCCTTGTGAACTGGTTCATGTTGATTTAAATGGACCAATGGAAGTAAACAGCCTTGGTGGGGCTAGGTACTTTCTGATCTTCAAGGATGACTTTTCCCATTTCAGAACTGTATACTTTCTTAAGAGTAAAAATGAAACTGTGACAAGATTTAAAGAGTTCTTGGCAGCAGCAGAAAGTGCAACAGGATTCCCAGTGAAAACTATCCGCAGTGACAATGGTACTGAGGTGTCTAACACAGAGGTTGAAACACTTTTGAGGGATAAAGGAATCGAGCATCAGAAGTCTGTCCCTTATGCTGCTGAACAAAATGGCAAGGTTGAGAGGGAAATGCGCACCATTGTGGAGGCAGCCAGAACACTTTTGTCTTCTTCGGATCTAGGAAAGGAGTATTGGGCCGAAGCAGTCAATACATCAGTGTATGTCATAAATAGGACAGGCACAAGTTCGGTGACAGACAAAACCCCATTTGAATTATGGTGTGGCAAACCCAGCAAGATAGACTACTTTCAGGTATTTGGTTGTGAGGCCTATGTACATGTGCCTAAGCAAAAACGCAGAAAATGGGATAGCAAAAGTAAAAAGGGAATATTTGTGGGGTATGGAGAGAACATGAAAGGATACAGGATATGTTTCCCCGAAGAAAAGAAGGTTATCATTGCGCGTGATGTAATATTCCATCACAAGAGTTGTCCAAAGGAAATCATAAAAAGGAAACACATAATGCTTGTTGAATCAGAAGAGAATGGGGATGATCAACAGCTGGATGAAGATGTATGTCACCACCGAATCGAAGCAGGCCAAGGCCTAAATGAAGATGCATCAGAAGCAGGAAGTAATTCATCGGCAGAAGATTTCATAGGATTTGACAGTGAAGAAGTGAGACATTCAGATGCTCAAGATATTCGTTCTCTAAGATGTCGAGAGTTGTTAAGGATGCCAAGCAAATTTCAAGATTACTGCCTTTTCTCTAACAGTGGAATCAGTGAACCTCAGTCTTATGCAGAGGCCCTTGATAGACCAGAAGGGAAAATGTGGAAGGAAGCAGTTGAAAGAGAACTGAAAGCATTGGAAGAAAACAACACCTGGAGTGAAGTGGATCTTCCAGCAAACCAGAAACCTATCGACACGAAGTGGGTGTTCAAAATCAAGGCAGGAGATCAAGATGAAGACATCCAGTACAAAGCACGGTTGGTGGCAAAAGGCTTTCAGCAAACTCAGAACTTTGATCACTCGGAAATATATGCCCCAGTTGCCAAGCTACCAACTATGAGATTGTTCCTGGTTATTGCTCTCAAGTACAATATGACTATCTATCAGCTTGATGTCAAAAATGCATTCTTACATGGAAGAATAGATGAAGAGGCATACATTACCAAGCCGGAAGGTATGGATGCTGCAAACAACGTGATTGGGGAAACACCAGTTAGAGTGTTGAAATTAAATAAATCACTATATGGTCTGCAAAAGTCACCAAAATACTGGAATGAAGAATTTAACTCATTCATGGTAGAATTGGGATTCAATCGCTCAAGGTCAGACTACTGTCTTTATTGTAAGCTTGAAGGGAATGCCAGAACCTATCTTCTCTTGTATGTAGATGACTTGTTGCTGATGGGAATGGATCGTGAGGAAGTGGACCTGATTCGACAAAAGCTAGCCTCTCGATTTAAAATGACAGATCTGGGAACAGTCTCAAACTTCCTTGGTATAAACATTTGTCAACATGATGGAGAAATAACGCTGGACCAAACAAAATACCTCAAGAATGTTCTGCTTCGCTTCCACATGACTGATTGTAAGCCTGTGTCAACTCCTCAAGAGGTTGGGTTGGATATCACAGACAAATCTGAGGACACAGAACTCGAGAAGAGGTGTAGAGCACTCATCGGTTGCCTGATGTACGCTATGTTAGGCACTCGACCAGACCTCAGTGCAGCAGTCAGCTTCTTGAGCCGTTTTCAAAGTCATCCTGGAATGGAGTTGTGGAAAGCTTTGAAAAGGGTCTTAAGATACATTCGAGGTACAACAGAACTACAATTGGTGTACACATCCAGGAACCAATGTCCAACTCTACAGGGATATGTTGATGCTGATTGGGCTGGCAGTTCTTCAGACCGTAAGTCGACGTCAGGCTACGTTTTCCAGGTGTTTGGCTGTACAGTTACCTGGTCCTCTACCAAGCAGCAGTCAGTCTCACTGTCTTCAACTGAGGCTGAATATATTGCTCTAAGTTCTGGAGTAAGTGAAGTGCTGTGGCTAAAGAGTGTCTTGATGGAGCTAGGTATTGATGTAGAAGAACCTGTAACCATCTACGAGGACAATCAGTCAGCTATTTATGTGGCAAAAAACCCTGAAAACCATAGACGGCTGAAACATGTGGATATTAAGTACCATTTCGTTAGAGATGTGGTTAATTCGGGAGTGATTACCCTCAACTACATCAAGTCTGATGAACAGTTGGCAGATGGCTTTACCAAGCCTCTAGGAAAACTGAAGTTTGAACAATTTGTGTATCTCTTAGGTCTTGAATCCAAAAAAAAAAAGGCAGTAAATAATAAAACATAGTGGTACGCTAGATTAGTAGCTAGTTATGTACGTTTGATTGAGAGGGAATGTTAAAGATACAATCAAACGTTTGTGAGTTGGTAACACTAGTTTTTTTTTTTTTTGTTTTGTTTATGTGAGAAGAGGGACGATAATAAGATGTATAAAAGGAAGTAGAAATACACGTTTCTGTGATATTAAGTCTTTTAATATGTAATTTGCGCCCTAAAAGATTAATAACATCTAATAGATAGGCCAAAGTCGTCCCTGATCACTTGTCTTTACTCACATATGTATTTATATCTAGGTGGGGCCATGGTGGTTAAGAGTTAGATCTATTGCCACCCTCCAAAATGATCTGGGTTCGATCCCTGGTGGATTCATCCCCACATTGTTTGTAAGCAGTGTATATTTGACAGACAGACAGTTCAGTGAAATGTGGGATTTATTTCTGGTACAGGTACTCCCTTTCTTTCACCCATTTATTTTGAAAATTATGAAAAAGCCTTAATTATGAACGTTTTAGATTCATATCTTACTTGTTCCCATTTGTCTTTTCACAACATACAATAATTAGAGACAAGATTTTATGGTGTTATTTTTAATCCAGTTTTGTTTTTAAACTAGAAGATTTCTGTGTTATTGTATTTATTTTGATCAGAGCAGTTTTGTAATACTTACTCTACCAAAATAGTGGTAAATTAATATGCTGAATTTTTATGATAAAAAAATTTGTAATAAATTGTTTTAAAACAGATACATTCAGAACAATAAAAATTAATTAGCGAGCATTTGTGGTTTAAGTGTTTCAAAAAGAGATGCACAATAAAACAAATCAAATTAATTTTTCTGATCCATGCACTTGAGTACATTTTTTTGGTCCAGATTTAACACTCCATGAATTTCAAGCATTAAAAGATCACTTTTTTTAAGATTTGAATTAAGTTTTGGTTCAATGCTACTTAATTCCATTATATAACTTGCATTTTGGTGTTATATGGTGTACAAACATGAATTTTGGTGTAATGCTGCATTTTGAAATGATTTTAAGTGTTATTTTAGTTTTATCTCAATTCACCATATAATCTGGTCACTAAAAATAATGAAACAAACTGAATGATTGTCTATGTTAGTGTGTGTGCTTATAATTTTTTTCTATCCCACAAAACTGTGAACTACGTATGGGCTCATGTTTTTGTGCAGGTTGGCTTCATTTCACTGTCTCTGATAGACGGCCAGATAGTGTTCTTCATTTCCTACGACGGCAGCCCGCCTTTCAGGATACGTACCGCTGAGAGGCACAACCACGGCAACTGGACGCTCGTGGAGGCAAGCAGATATTTCCACAGAAAAAAGAACCTTGAGGAGTGTAAGCAAACATCAATTTGACTCAGTTCACAAACTGTTTATTCTACTAGTAACAACCAATTTGTTGAATTTTTACCTAAATCATGTGTTTTACTTGAAATATGTACATGAACATTATAACCTGGCTGAATGTGTCTCCAAGTGCAGTAAATGTTGCTTAAGAACCACAGTCACCCAAAATTGCCAGATAATTGAACATGAATATAGTATTAATGGGAATACCAAAATAAAATATATTATAAAGGACAATGATATTTAAAACATGGTTGTAAATCACTGTTCTATAGTTGTACACTGTATGTGCACAGTTGTAATATTATGTATAATATTGACGCGTGCCCGCCCTCCCTATATTAAATATCACGTTACTTTACGTGATAATTAAACCCAAAAATAGTTTTAATAAGTTCAGAAGCAATTCAGGGAAAAATGTATTTCAGCAATAGGCCTACTCACGTAATATGCGGCGACGAATCTGTGCGACGTCGTAGGTTATAAACAAAGCGACGAACAATAGAATAATTCATTAAAGCAATGAACCATCTTCGCCCTTTATTTTTTACGTTGCTATAACCACACATATTAACGTACTTCAGAATGTAATAGTAAATACGGACGAGTTATATAAACAATGCATATTTTTCTCTTGCCACAGCTAAACATGTACATTGTGACGCCATCTTGTGAACGGCGATCTACCAACTGTATTTATATTTTATAATAGTATAAATTTAACTAATTAAGTTGTGAAAGCAAGTTTAAATACTTTTTAATACATAGGATTGAATATATATGTATTTACATATAATCATTTATGCCACGTTTATCTTTTCTTTTTAATTATTAATATCTAGTTTATACTTCCACCACCAGGGCAGGGAAATTTCAGCGAGATTCGTGCGCACGCATCTCATCCCTTCCAAAGAGGAGTTAGTTCGCCCCTCCCTTCTTTTTCTTCGTTCCCGCGCATTTCTCCCTATATAAAGGCGAGGTCATCCACCTGAAAGTCAGTTGATCGGCCCGACGGCCAGTGAGGCTGGATTCCGCCCACTGGCCATAGGACGATCTTAGGGGGAGCAGCAGAACTACTGGCTATCCGTTTTCTGCTGCTCGCACCCCTCCTTCTCAAGTTAGGCCATCCGAGGACCTATCTCGGCATAGGGAATTTGTCTCCCTTCCCCCCCCCCCCCCTTTCTGGACGATAGGGTGTACCGTGTGTAAATCCAGTGTATATTGTTAAAGCCGACGCAGGCGACAAATTGAACTGTTTGGACAATTCAGGTCAATAAAAGTTCCGTGTAAAATACAGACATTTTTCAATGAATAGCTTAGCCCCCTATCCCTCACCCCATTAGCTATTCGCCTGCATACCAGCCGACTGTGAATCCTGCCGCAAGACCAGCAGTTGGACCTTCTCCACCCGATACCTGGCTCTCACCCAAGAGAGGAGACGGATCATCACCAATTAACAAAGACCGTCAAGTTGGCGCCCAACACCGATCAACACCGATAAACACCGTCAAGTTGGCGCCCAACGTGGGGCCAGACCAGCAGTTCGACCTCCTCCACCCCTACGTCTCACCCAAGAGGGCTCGGTGCAAGAGGACGGATCATCAAGTTGGCGCCCAACGTGGGGCCCGACCAGCAGCCTGGACCTTCTTCTCCAACCGGTACCTGGCTCTCACCCAAGAGAGACATCGGTGAGAGAGGAGGAGACAGAGCAACATCCCCGTCATTCTGGCGCACCAACGCGGGGCCCGTTGATTGTTCTACAATACCTGTGAAGACCCATTGCAAGCTCTACCAGACGGACTAGCCAACAACCACTGGAATGGACGCCTGCCACCACTTGCAGCTCATAGAAGACTTAACCAACAGCAGGCACACCATGGCCCACACCGGGAACAGCAGCAAGCAGGCAAGTGCTCCTGACCTTCCTACCACCAGGGATTCCCGAGAAGCGGACCCAGACATCGGAGGGGAACAGCCTCCCCTCCTGGCGCCCAACAACTCACCTACCTGTACATACCCAACGACGGCGGACGCAGTCCATCGACTCTGCGGTGTAGAAGACTACCCTGGCACCGGAATCCACCAGATCAGCTGTGCTCACTGTGGACTCCTGTTCCATTACTCTTGGCCAGACGAGCCCCGAGAGCACGCCGGCCTAGAATATCGATGCCTCGCATGCCAGCAGAGACAATCCTGCTGCAGTATGGAACCAATCAGCTCTAGACCTGATGGGACCTTACCCCAGAAGCACGACGGGTAAGTGCTTCCTACTCGTCATCACAGACCTTTTCTCACGATGGGTCGAAGCCTTTTCCCTCGCTAAAGTTGATTCATTTTCTACTCCAAGATGAAGTGTTCCCTGGATGGGGATACCCCAAAAGCATACTTACAGACAATGGGGTGCAATTCACTAGCAAATTATGGGCCGACACTTGCGCCAAATGGGAACTAGAAACCTGGGCCACTCCAGTTTACCATCCCCAGGAAAACCCTACAGAGTGCCGTAATCAGGAATTGAAGAAAGGGCTCAGGTTGCGTACCACGGCCAATCATCGCCACTGGGATCGATACCTGGTAGAAATCCTCTTCACACTGCGGCGTAGGCACAATGAAGCAATCGGAACCAGCACCAGCGAATTAAAATTGAGACGACAGATCCAGCAACCTGGAGAATGAAGTGGAGTTCCAACCCCACATACCACCCTTCAGCGGAGAGATCTGTCTACGAGCTGCCACCAGAGTAGATGCGCACGAAAGGCTCAACTAGGGTACCTAGCCCGCAAGTATCCTACACCGAAGAAACCGCCCAACCACCAGATTGCTGAAGGACAAAAGGGTACTAGTCAAGACCCATCCACTCAGCAATAAGCCTAACCACTTCTGCGCCGGATTCGCACCAAAGTGGGAAGGACCCAACCAGGCCTCTACCAGGCCTCTACCAGCCTCCACAGCGTCGCCAGATGCCGTGGCGGAGCTGCAAAGGAGACCCCAAGGACCTACCAGGACGGTACCGAGAGACGGTTTGGCGGACACCAAACCAATGGCCTTACCAATGGCCGAATCCTACAACCACCGGCAGCTGTTCCAATAGGCGTTCCCAGGAGACCACCAGCACCTGACCCCAATCAGGACTTCCAGAAAGCTGAAGAAGCCATATCCGAAGTGATAACCCAGAGACTCATACACTACAGAGACTGACAGTTATCTATGTGTAAAGTGTTCCTCCAAGATGTCCTAGCTTCTTCTCCCGTAAAGTAACGCTCGCCACTAGGAGGGAAATTGACGCGTGCCCGCCCTCCCTATATTAAATATCACGTTACTTTACGTGATAATTAAACCCAAAAATAGTTTTAATAAGTTCAGAAGCAATTCAGGGAAAAATGTATTTCAGCAATAGGCCTACTCACGTAATATGCGGCGACGAATCTGTGCGACGTCGTAGGTTATAAACAAAGCGACGAACAATAGAATAATTCATTAAAGCAACGAACCATCTTCGCCCTTTATTTTTTACGTTGCTATAACCACACATATTAACGTACTTCAGAATGTAATAGTAAATACGGACGAGTTATATAAACAATGTATATTTTTCTCTTGCCACAGCTAAACATGTACATTGTGACGCCATCTTGTGAACGGCGATCTACCAACTGTATTTATATTTTATAATAGTATAAATTTAACTAATTAAGTTGTGAAAGCAAGTTTAAATACTTTTTAATACATAGGATTGAATATATATGTATTTACATATAATCATTTATGCCACGTTTATCTTTTCTTTTTAATTATTAATATCTAGTTTATACTTCCACCACCAGGGCAGGGAAATTTCAGCGAGATTCGTGCGCACGCATCTCATCCCTTCCAAAGAGGAGTTAGTTCGCCCCTCCCTTCTTTTTCTTCGTTCCCGCGCATTTCTCCCTATATAAAGGCGAGGTCATCCACCTGAAAGTCAGTTGATCGGCCCGACGGCCAGTGAGGCTGGATTCCGCCCACTGGCCATAGGACGATCATAGAGGGAGCAGCAGAACTACTGGCTATCCGTTTTCTGCTGCTCGCACCCCTCCTTCGCGAGTTAGGCCATCCGAGGACCTATCTCGGCATAGGGAATTTGTCTCCCTTCCCCCCCTTTCTGGACGATAGGGTGTACCGTGTGTAAATCCAGTGTATATTGTTAAAGCCGACGCAGGCGACAAATTGAACTGTTTGGACAATTCAGGTCAATAAAAGTTCCGTGTAAAATACAGACATTTTTCAATGAATAGCTTAGCCCCCTATCCCTCACCCCATTAGCTATTCGCCTGCATACCAGCCGACTGTGAATCCTGCCGCAAGACCAGCAGTTGGACCTTCTCCACCCGATACCTGGCTCTCACCCAAGAGAGGAGACGGATCATCACCAATTAACAAAGACCGTCAAGTTGGCGCCCAACACCGATCAACACCGATAAACACCGTCAAGTTGGCGCCCAACGTGGGGCCAGACCAGCAGTTCGACCTCCTCCACCCCTGCGTCTCACCCAAGAGGGCTCGGTGCAAGAGGACGGATCATCAAGTTGGCGCCCAACGTGGGGCCCGACCAGCAGCCTGGACCTTCTTCTCCAACCGGTACCTGGCTCTCACCCAAGAGAGACATCGGTGAGAGAGGAGGAGACAGAGCAACATCCCCGTCAATATGTAGGGGCAGGCATTCTTTGAAAGAAAAGAAATCAGAATGACCATTATAGTGTTACTTTCTAAATCTGATTAATTTGACTTGTAGTATGTTTTAATTTAACAAACGTTTTTAAATAAAGGTGCAAATCAACTAATTTCACACCGTCAGGTTGGCGTCATTTTTCTAAATCGCGTTCGTCAAACAACATACATATAGGTTTTGTACGTGTCTGTTTGTTCCTTGTAATTGTCTAAGAGCAACATGTCTGCTTAAATGTTTATGGCGCGAGTGATAACAAAGCAATGTCACTGCACTTTAACCCTCTTCACCTCTGGTGTTGTATAAATTTACGGTCTACATCTAGGAAATTAACATTTTAATAAAAAAAACTTTCATTTTCTTTAATACATCTGTGTCAAATGGACATAGTGTAAAAATACACAGTAAATTGTCTATCTAGTTTGACTTGTGACCACTAGGTGCGCACATGCGCAAGTGTATGTACATAACTATATAATAAAACAGTTGACTGTGTGACCTCTAAAGATGCTGTCGTTTGTGTTGTTCCCGCCTGTAATATATTAATTTATCAGGTTATGGGCCCAGAAAATGTCGTAGAAACTAAGTAAGTGTTAATGTTTACGGGAAATGCGATCGGGGAAATTAAAAGTGAATTATGTGCTTAATGTAACGAGAGAAAACAAATGTATTCCATGGTGTAGTCATCAAGTGTGTGAAAAATGGCGGCGGGTCCTTCTACACTTTATCCACAATTAACTGACACTAATTTTAAGAATTGGAAGTTCCGAGTTTTGACTTTGCTCGATGAAAAAGACGTGAGATGGATCGTGGATGGAGAAGTGAAGATACAAGAATGTACAGGAAATGATCTTGAGAGGGCAAAAGCAGCAGATAAGAAAGCCAAGAATCTTATCATAAACTGTGTTACAGATCGTCACATAGACTATGTTAAAGACACGAAACAAAGTGCGGAAATGTTGTTTGCTTTAAACAATATTTTTGAGAGGAAGAGTACTATTTCGAAACTATTGATAAGAAAGAAATTGCTAACACTGAAGTGCAATTCATCTTTGCAGGAGCATTTCAACAAATTTGATAATTTGATTCGTGATTTAGAGGGGATGGGATCTACACTTGAGCAAGACGATAAAGTGTGTCATCTGTTACTTACACTTCCTGAACGTTACGACAACATTATCACAGTGCTGGAGACCATGGATACAGATTTAACATTAGACTTTGTTAAGTCAAGACTGCTTGATGCAGAATTAAAGTTGGACCATCTACAACCAGATGATACGAGTAAGGAATCTTCATTCCTTGCATCAAAACAATTCCGAAAATGTTTTGGATGTGGAGATACTCGTCATTTGATTGCAAACTGCCCCAAAGTGGAATATCACCCTAACACTAGAGAGGGGTTTCGCGATCGATTAAATAAAAGTTACAGAGGCCGAAATCTGAGATACAGTTATCGTGGAGGCAGTGGACATGGTTCGAGCTACGTTTGTTCTGATGAGACAGAAATTTCATTTGTGGCCACAACTAAGACAGAAGAAGCTGTGCTAAGTAGCGAGACTGGAAATGTGGAAGAATTAACGTTTGTTCTAGACTCTGGTTGTACAGATCATCTGGTCATGCCAGATTTGCTACCACATATGTTAGATATTAAAGTCATTGAAGATCCTATCAGAATAAGAGTTGCAAATGGTGAAGAGTTGATTGCAAATCAAAAAGGGACTCTAAAACTTCATGAGGGTGACTTGAAGATAAATATAGAAGCACTTGTTGTGCCAAACCTTACATTCAATTTGCTATCGGTGAAAAAAGTGGTAGACTCAGGAAGGAAGGTGATCTTTAGTGCCAGTAGTGCAGAAATAGTAGATGACAGTGGGCTTAAAATTTTATGTAGTACATCTGGTAAATTGTATGTTGTAAAGTTTTCCTTACTGGTAGAGGAAACGTGCTGTTTATTGAATGTCGAAGACCTGTGGCACAAAAGACTTGGCCACCTGAACCGCCATAGTTTGAGATTAATGGGACTGCCGTCATCAAGCAAAGTGTGTGATGCTTGTCGTCAAGGAAAAGCCAACAGACAACCTTTTCCGAGAAGTAGTTCACCCAGGTCCTATAGGATTGGAGAGTTACTGCATACAGATATAGGAGGTCCTGTCTCAACTCCTACAAGTAATGGTGAGCGATACTACCAGACAATCACAGATGATTACTCACATTTCTGTGTTGTGTATTTGCTCAAGACTAAAGCTGAGGCTGCAGAAAATGTAATCAATTATATCAAACGACTAGAATCCCGTTTTGGAACAAATTGTGTGAGTCGCATAAGATGTGACAATGGGGGTGAGTTTTCTTCTGGAAAATTCAAGTCATTTTGTTCAGAGAAGGGTGTGCAGTTGGAGTATACGGCACCTTATTCACCGCAAATGAATGGTGTCAGTGAAAGAATGAATAAAACACTACTCAACAAAGTAAGGTCAATGTTTGTAGAAACAAATCTACCGAAGCATCTGTGGGGGGAAGCCATACGCACTGCAGCATTCCAACTCAATCGTTCCCCAACTACTGCACTTAATGGAAAAATCCCTGCAGAACGTTTTCTTGGAAAGGTGGACCTTGCAAAACTGAAAATCTTTGGCGCAAAATCATGGGCAATGAAATTGCCCCAGAAAAACAAGATTGATCCAAAAGCAAAACCTACAAGGATGGTTGGCTATAGTCCAAATGGCTACAGGGTATGGGACCCTGTATCAGATAGTGTGCAGGTATCAAGAGATGTGACTTTTGATGAAACTGATGTGTTCTATAAAGTAGAAGAAAAACAGGTCCCACTAACAGTTAGATTAGGTGAGGAAATCTCTAAACATGTCAGCGCAGGTTCGGAAAACGAAGAAACACTTCCAGACAAAGAAACGCCCACTGTGGCAGAAAGTGACGAGGAGTTTTATGGATTCGCAGATGATAATGAGTGCACTTCACCCACCAGATCTAAGAGGAAAATAACAAAACCAAGGCATCTAGAAAATTACGAGCTCTACGTTGCCTACTGCTTGTTGGGTGAGTGTGATCCACAGACTTATGAAGAAGCAGTACAAGAAAGTGAGGACTGGAGAAATGCGATTCAGAAAGAACTAGATGCTCACAAAAAATTCCAGACATGGACTACAGCTGACCAACCCAAGGAAATTCAACCAATTGAAACAAGATGGGTTTTCCACACCAAACCAGATGGAACCAAGAAGGCTAGGTTGGTGGCAAAAGGCTTTCAGACAGGCAGAAGTGAACAAGTATATGCACCTGTAGCAAAAATGCCCACTATCAGACTTGCATTGTCTTTCTCTCTACAGAAAGATTGGACTGTAAAACAAATGGATGTTCCTACAGCTTTTTTGAATGGGACACTAGACAACGATGTGTACATATTTCAACCAAAAGGAGTTAAAGAAAAGACAAAAATCCTGAAACTTCAGCGTGCTTTGTATGGGCTTCGTGAGTCACCGCGTTGTTGGAACCAAAGATTCAATCAGTTTGCAGCAGAAAACAACCTGAGGAGGTCCAACTTTGATGTCTGTTTGTATATCGGAGATAGTTTGTGGTTGGTCTTATGGGTTGATGACATTTTGCTGTTAGGTGAGACAGCAAAAATAGAAGAAATATCTACACGACTCAGAGAAGAATTTTGTGCCAAGGACCTAGGAGACCTGCACTGTTTCATTGGGACAGAAGTGAAAATAGTTGGAAATCGAATGGAAATAGGTCAGCATAATCTTATTGAAAAAATGACAAAGAAATTCAACATGGAGGGATGCAAAGGGGTTCCCATACCAATGGAAGATAGGTTGGAAGACACTGACACAGAAGCTATTGTGGATGTTCCCTATCGAGAGCTAGTAGGCAGCCTGATCTACCTATCGCAGATTAGCAGGCCAGATATAGCATTTGCTACATCGTATTTAAGCCGCTTTCTAGATAGACCAACTCGTCCGTTGTGGAATGCAGCTAAGAAGGTGCTTCGGTACGTAACGGGAACCATCGACAAAACTTTGGTGTACCAGAAACATCCAGAACAGTGCTCTCAGGTCATCATGTATGCAGATGCAGACTGGGGAGGTGACAAGAAAGATCGCAAAAGCGTCAGTGGGATGGCAGCCTTCCACTGTGGGAACTTGGTGTCGTGGAGCTCAAAGAAGCAGCCAGTAGTTGCTCTGAGCTCAGCAGAGGCAGAGTACACCTCATGTGCCCTAGCTGCATCTGAATTGCTATACTTAAAAGGGCTTTTGTCAGAATTTGTAGGAGAAGCAGGGGATGTGAAAGGTGACTTAATGGTAGACAATCAAGGTGCAATTCATATGATGAAAAACTACGAAAATACAAAGCGTTCCAAGCATATAGATATAAAATTTCATTTTCTCAAAGACATTGTAAACAAACAGATGATTAGGCTCCTTTCACACAAGGCGACTGATCGCGGCGACTGAGTGTGGCGATCAGTCGCCTTTGCTGGCGACTGTGCCGTTAGCGCAGGCAACTGGTTGCGGCGATCGCCGAGTAAAATAGATTTCAGTTCATCATGGCGTCCAGGGACGAAGAGGTTCTGCTGCTCCTCTTGTTCTCAAGAAGAGAAAGCGCAGATCAAGAAGAAGCATGCATGTGCATCCTATATTAAGGTCGAGAATAGAGCGGGGACTTTTTTACAGTTTATTTGACGATCTGTTGTCAGATGGAAAGAAATTTTTTAATTACTTTCGTATGTCAAGAAATTCGTTTGACGAATTACTGTACTACATAGAATCCGATGTGCAAGGAATTGATACAGTTATGAGAAAAAGTATTCCTGCTAAAGAAAAACTTGCTCTTACTTTAAGGTAAGTAATATGTGTAATCAAAGCAATATGTTTAATACATGGCATAAACATATCAGTATATTATTACTCATATTTTTATTTAAGGTGATTAAAAATAATAAAAAATAACTTTTAATGCTTCTGTAATGTGTTTATTATTAATTTGCAAGGGGCTACCAACCACATGAAACATTGTTCTCGTGATAAAGAAATAAGTTTTTAGTTTGTAGCAGTCACTAAATGTTCTGAATAAAGCACACGGCATAAGACAAAGTATAGCAGGTTACAGTATGCTTAAGGTTGTTTACTTGTGAGTACAGTGAATAAAATTACCATAAAGGAAATGTTACAGTTGTGGAAAACAAATAGAAATTGAGACCACGCCACGAAAATGGGAAAGAGAGTAACTATTCAAACCATATCACATCACTATACTGGCTGCCCACTGATGCTGTTGGTGAACGTAATACACGTGATGTTGTAGATGCAGGAGATGAAACATTGTAAACATAATCCCTCTGCGGTGCACAATTTATCTCTGATGAATTACTTGGCAGACCGACTGGAGAACATGATGGACCATGATTGATTTGTGGAACAGATTGAAATGGGATGCCTACAGTACTGGTATTATTATACTGAAATTGTTGTGGCATCTGTCGCACTTGTTGAGCATTTGCAATAGCCAAAATTAAGTCAGATTTAAGTTTGAGCTTTCTGTCATCCGGAACTTTACGCATTTCCGAAACAAGAGATAGTAAAAACAAGCGATCCTCATCTTTTTCATCCGAAGCTGTACTTTCCATACATATTTATTTTTTAGTACACTAATAAGCTCATCATTTTCTTTAAACTGTCTCTTCCGTGATGTTTTTTTTTTGATATTTACTGGGTTTTCTTCTTGTTGTGTTGAAATATCATCGTCTACTTCTGTTTCAACACTAAGATCTTCGCCAGAGACACAGTCCATACTACTTGTTGTTTTCTTCGTCACAGTTTATAAAAAACGCAATGTTTCAAAATATACATACTGCTTTCGGCCACTAGCCCCAGAACCACTTTTTTCTGTCTTCTTTTTCAGAAGTTCTCTAGCATACCATGTCCGGATACTTTTCCACTTCTTCTGTATAGCAACAGCTGTAACATACCATTTACAAATTTGTTAGGACACATTCTTATTAGATTGTGTACATTTTCAATTTATTATATTTTGTTACAGGTACTTGGGTGCAGGTTCAACAATGACAGACCTTCACTTCCAATATAGGCTAGGAATCTCTACAATTTCTACCATCGTCCGTCAAGTTTGCACGGCAATCTGGATTCGACTGAAGCCGATATGTTTCCGTGAACTGACAGAAGAACTATGGTTGCAAACAGCAGCACAATTTTACGAAAGGACGAATTTTCCACATTGTATGGCAGCACTGGATGGGAAACACGTTCGCATAATCAAACCTGCTCATAGTGGTTCTTTATATTACAATTACAAAAACTACTTCTCAATACTCCTTCTTACTTTATGTGATGCATCGTATAAGTTCTTATTTATAGACGTAGGTGCATACGGAAAATCATCAGACTCCACATTGTTTAAAGAAAGCGTATTTGCAAGAAACTTTCGAACCAACAGCTCAACATACCGGTGCCACAAGAATCATATGCAGGATTTGATGGACCTATGCCCTTTGTCTTTTTTGCTGATGAAGGTTTTGGACTTTCTAATAATATTTTACGGCCTTATTCAGGTAAATTTTTAAGTGTAAAAAAATGTATATACAACTACAGACCCTCCCGAGCGCGCAGATATATCGAATGCACGTTTGGCATTCTCGTAAACAAGTGGCGTATTTTTCATAGGCCATTAAATGTTGACTTAACCCTAGCAGAAGACATAGTCAGCGTGTGCTGTTTACTACACAACTTTGTAAAAGAAAGAGACGGGATTCGCTTTGAGGATACTTTAACAGTTGAAGGGCTCCTTGATATGGAACCCGCTGGACGACCAACACCAAGACTTGCAAGCAATGTTAGAGACATGTTTGCCAAGTACTTCATAAGTGCAGAAGGTTCCGTCCCTTGGCAAATGGAACGTATTTAAGAACCATTGCAGAAAACGTTCGTCCTGAAATATAATTTATTATTGTTGAAAAATATTTGCTGTCGGTAGAGATATAGTTCCGTATCACAACAACATTGCAAGTCAACAACGCTAGCACAAATTTCTCGAATATTAAAAGAACCATTAAACGCAAAACAAAATTTAAAACTATTGTAAACTATTTTCAAGAGGCTTTTATAAGTGTGGACAAGTGTTTTGTCAAGAACAAAAAAAATATTTTCAGCCGCTACTTTATTACGGACGTACTTTCAGTGTAGTCACTGCCTCATACATTTACAAAGCGTATTGTGTATTACTATATCTATAAACCATTAACGTAATGAAACTAATATAAAGTTTTATCTTACCTATTTCATTTTTCTCTGGAGATGGTTTTTCATCGAAATCACCGAAGAATTTCGTTATTACTTTGTGCCATGCATTTCCTTTCTCAAGTTTATTTCCGTATTCTTCAAGTGTACTGTTACAAATAGCCTCGTTCTGTACTTCATAAATGAGGTCTTCAGTGTTTACTCTTTCTTCTATTAATTTAGTAATAGAACGGTTCATATCAACACAATGTGCCATGGTTCGGTCACTTCACAACTATGGGAACGGCAGACGCCACTCGCCAGTCGCGCCGACCAGTCGCCTCGTGTGAAAACGTGTATCTGATTACATGTTTCACATCCAGTTGCGGCAACTGTAGTTGCGGCGATCAGTTGTGATAGTAAGCAACTGCAAGCGACTGTCGCCTGCTTGAGCGACTGCAGTCGCCTCGTGTGAAAGTTATCATACAAAACAATGCTCCACTAAAAGTTGCGGAGATCAGTCGCCGCGATCAGTCGCCTCGTGTGAAAGGAGCCTTAGTGTTGGGTATGTGGAGTCCAACAAAAATGTTGCTGATATATTTACCAAACCTTTGGGCGCTGCTAAATTTTATCTGTTAAGAGATATGCTTTGTTTGAGTTGATGTACACGTTATTGTGTTAACCTAGGATGTAGCTTTATGCATTTCCAATTTCAAATCTCTTCTTTAGGATATATTCTACAAAGTGTTGTGTGTTCAGTAAGGACCAGTTATTTGTCTTTTTATATTTGCTGTTATTGCATAAAGAGACTTGAAATTGACAGGGGGTGTAAAAATACACAGTAAATTGTCTATCTAGTTTGACTTGTGACCACTAGGTGCGCACATGCGCAAGTGTATGTACATAACTATATAATAAAACAGTTGACTGTGTGACCTCTAAAGATGCTGTCGTTTGTGTTGTTCCCGCCTGTAATATATTAATTTATCACATAGTGCTCATTAAAAGAAAAAGTTGCGCTGTGTTTTATGCTTTTTTTTTGTTAACAGTAGTCAGGATTTCATTATGCTTATCTTCTGTATTTATTCTTTTCGAAAGACATCTGCTATTAAAATAAATTTATATTAAATTTTGACAACTTGTCATTTTCGTGCCAGAGAAGATAGAACACGGACTTGGTATGAAAAATTACATATTTTGAGGTATAGGGGTCGGGTGGGTGAAATTGTCCCAAATGTTAATTGCTACCCACACAGCTATGACCCTACTCCTGGGAACAGTGAGGCCTCTTAAAAACTGGGATTTACTGTGCTCGCTTTTTCTTTTGAGAATTTTCTGACATAATGCAGTAGGTACTGTACTAAACAAAACACATGCTACTACAGGTCAGAATATGAGCACTCAACATTATTTGAACTGGAAAACATTAGTAGGTGTAAATAAAACAAACAGGTGGTCACAGTGTTTCCAAGCCAGCGTAGCGAGCGGAAGTGGGTGGCACGCGGAGGTGTACAGTCTGTTCACACTGTCTTGAGACTACGTAAACAAAGAAAATACAATTTTGTATTCAAAAAAGCTTTAATTTGTCCATTTAAATATTATAAGAGCCAAATACTACTATAATAGTGACGTCGTTCCAAGTGCTCCCTTCGCTCGCACAGGTCGTTATGTTCCCTCGTCGCCTCACTAGGGTGGGGGGGGGGGGGGGGGTAGTTCGCGGCTTGAGGAGTCCTGCTGCGCTTGGGACGTTTTTGCGGGAAGCGGGCTCCGGGTGACGCGCAGCGATGCGGAATGCAGGCAGTCGAGCTTCAGACCTGGACCAGGCAAGTTGTGTGTCGCGCCCGCAAGTGAACAGTTCCGCCGGGAACTGAGCAGCTCTACCCTCACCGGACCACCACCTCTACCGATCCAGCTCCCTGCCAGCCACGTGGCGACGTCACGACCCCGAGGATCTCCGCTCTACCTGTGAACTGGCCCACAGGGTCTAAACTTAGGCTAGTTGGCGCCCTCAGCAGCGGCAACATCGTAGCAGGGACCGGTAGGGCGACAAATGGCGCCCAGCTAGTGTGGCTACCAAATTTTAGGCAAATCAGAAAAAAAAATGTAGCTTGCCAGAGACGTACAGCGCAAACCAGTGAAAAACGCAGGCGAAAACGGCATAACTCGCAGGGTAGGGACAAAGGACTTCAGGCGCGCATCACTAGACAGACAGGCGCCGGAAAACGGGACCCGCTGGAGAAATAAGGTCACAGCACCCCCCACCCCAGCAGCGCGCAGCCTCCAGGACACAATTTTTTTTTTTTTTTTTTTTTTTTTTTCCTAACCTAACTAAAACTAAGTGTATTTTGGAGGGGTCCGGGTTAGGGAGGGACCCAGGTGCGTCTCAGGCCGAAGCCTATACGCCTAGTCATGCTGGGATTAGCCATGCAAGGAGAGGGTCGCATGCATCATGTGCTAGGAGGGGATTGGCCAGCCATGGCAGCGATTGGCGCCATGACTAACTCCCCTCACTCTTAAATCTAGACTATAACTAGAGATAGGTTGGGCCCAGGTAAAACCTGCATAGACACAGGGAAAACCCTGGGCACATTCATGCGGGATGCAAATTGGCATGCATTACGTGTAGGAGTTTACAGGAGACAGAGGATGGTCTGGATGAAGTGTTGGACAGAGTAGAAAAGAGTCTACCATGCGGGGGTTGGGAACTTGGACTCGTAGTCCGCTTTGCTTTTTATCCAGGACTGGATTTAGTGACCAGGGACGCAAGCGCCCCTGGTGGTGAGTGGTTGCACTGACCACTCACTCCGCCGCCAGTCAGCACCTAAAAAAACTAAGAAACTAAAACAGAAAAAAGATAAATGACTTACAAACTAGGCATTTCGTTACGAAATATGCAAACACCCAACTCAGGGATGGACGTGCAGTGCTTAAGATAAAACTAAAATAAGAACTAAAAATATATATATTTTTTTTAATTTTTTTTTATTTTAGATTTTTTATTATTATTTTAGAAATATATATTTTTGATGACTATTTCTTAGTATCTAGGACTTATTACTAATTTACAAATCTCTAATATCTACTACTATACTACTAGTTAAATATAGAGGAACTGTCGGTGTATAAAGTTACAGGTGAATTAAGTCAAGACCTATTCGCATTCTGGCATTGTTGCAAGCTTGTAATTCAAAATCCCATGTCTTTCAGAAACACAACCGGCACTGGAGGTGAAGCCTGCCAGGCGGGCCATGCCCATCGTACATAGGGAGTCAGCCCTAACACAACAGGCAGTGAACTCCCGGGAGCCGAACCTACACCTGCGTGCTTCGGACCATTTTGAATAAGCAAATTATTCGTTAATGTCTATAATTTAAGTTTCAACTCGCGGGAGACTGATTGGCCGATCGCTCAGCCAGCCACAGCACACTACGGAGGTCTGTGAGCCAAGATTGAATTTGGCATTTTATATTTTCCATGCAACTCTGGATCTTGTTCGCCCAGTGATGAAATATATGGGTTTCTGCTTATGGCACATTTATCATAGAATTTTTGCGCAGTTCGGAAATAATAATGTTTTAAAAGTTCGAGTTTGAGCTCTCTGTGCATAGCCCTTACGGGGCAATACACAGGCGCATCTGTCGCAATACGAATACTCTTATTCTGAATTCTCTGTAGCTTGATTAAGTGAGATTCCGCTGCTGTTGCCCACACCGGCGCTGCATACGTGATTATTGGTTTTATTAGTGCGTTATAAATTATTATTCCGTTTTTAACAGAGCTACCTAAACGTCTGCTCATGACGGGGTAGAGGGTCATGAGCCTAGTGAAAGCTGTTTTTCTTTTCGCCTCTATGTGATCGCGCCATAGTAGTTTCCTATCCATGTGTACGCCTAAATATTTAACCACATTTTTGTGAGGAATTTGCTCATTGAAAAGTGTTAGTCGTGGTCTATCTTCAAGTGGCGGGAGATGTTTTCGCGTAAAAACTATAGCTTCTGATTTAGTAGGGTTTACCTTAATTCGCCATTTTGTGCACCACTGTTCTATTGAATTTAACGCGGTTTGTAATCTGTCTGCTGCGAGTTCTAGAATACTAGATCTGCTAAACAATACCGTATCGTCCGCGTAGCAGCCAAACTGAACTGATCGGTGTGCGGGCTTAGGCATATCGTGGATATAAATATTGAATAAAACCGGCCCCAAGATGCTGCCTTGTGGGACTCCTGCTTTAATTATTTTTAAATCGGACTGTACTCCTTCTGTCGTGACTCTAAACGATCTATTTTCTAAATACGAGGCCAGTAATTTAATATAACAATCGGGGAAGCCAGTTTTATATAATTTATAAATTAAGCCTTCATGAAGTACTCTATCAAAGGCTTTTTCTATGTCCAAAAACGCTGCGAGATTATAGCTATTCTGATTGAACGCAGTTATTATTTGTTCTGTCATACGGACCAGTTGATGCGTTGTTGAATGCGCGCTGCGAAAACCAAATTGTTCGTCCGGCAGTACGTCATTTTCTTTAATGTGAGTATTTAGTCGCTGTAGAATTATGCATTCAGCTACTTTTGACAATGTACTCAGCAGGCTAATGGGCCTATAATTTTGGGGCAGTGTGTTATCTTTTCCGGATTTATGAAAAACTATCACATTCGCTTCTTTCCACTGCGATGGAAAATACTGTAGTTTAAGTATTCCATTTATTAATTGAGCTAGGTATTCCAAAATTTCATCGGGCAGTTTCTTAAGGACTACTGCCTGAATGCCATCGTTTCCCGGTGCCTTACGTGGTTTCATACGCCTGATAGCCTGTTTAACTTCCTGAGATTGAGTTAAGTAAGGTTTTGAGGTTAAAGGCTGATTAAGTTTAATTGTAAGGTCTCTGTATATTCTGGCATTAAATTGCGGGTCACAGGGTTCGATATTAGGTTGAAAGGCTAATTCAAGGGTATTCGCGAAGGCTTGTGCTTTGTCTGTCGGTGTAAAAGCGAACCCAGTGCGTGTTTGTAGCGGAGGTATTTTATCTATCTTATGAAGGAATCGCTTTGTCATACTCCAGGTGCTACCATCTTGCACCTGTAGCTGAGAGACTTTCGTCTCCCATTGGCTGCTCCTCCATAGAGTTATTTCATCGGTAATTATTTTCTGTAATTCATTAATTCTCGCTTTAATGTCGCGCTGCCTACGTCGAGTATATTCGCGCCTTAATCTATTTTTCTGAGAAATTAAATCCCTAATATACACCGGCAGTTCATCTTGCTTAAATCTAACCACCTTTTCTGGGATGCACGAGTTAATTGCAGTTTGAATTTTAACTGTAAGTTCAGTGACTGCTGATTCGATGTTATCTTTTGTTTTGAAGTTGGCAGCATCGGCTGCAGGCAAATTATCGACTAAATACGTCTGAAAGCCTCTCCAGTCAGCTTTCTTGTAGTCTTTAATTTTTCTCGGAGGACTGATGTCAGTGTCCACGTCATCGAATAGTAGATGTACTGGAAAGTGGTCAGACGACATTTCGTGAAAGACTCTGAGTTCGAATCCCGTTTGAACTCTCTTATTTAATGCAATATCTAAAATATCGGGGTTGTGCCTTAGTACTCCGCTATCGTGAGTGGGCTCTGAGGGAGCATGTACTTGATAATTTTTGTTAGACTCGTGTCTTTGCAGCAGTAGGCCATTGGCTGTATTGCTCCGACAGTTCCCCTCCACCCGCGCGCCGAGCGCGCGCGAGAACGCCCGAGGATCACCGAGGTAACACATTTCACCACCGACCGCGACCGCGCAAACATCCGCGGGGCGAGGACGTGCGGACAAGACCGCTCGGACGATAGCGAAGGGAGCGCCCTCCCGGATCTGTCCGCGCCCGCCACCGACGCCTCGACCCGTCGTCCGGGTCTGACAGCCGCGAACCACGCCATGTACGCGGGAGCTGACGTAACCATCGCCATGGAGGAGCCCTGCGACCGCTGCGGAAAACCATACACCAACAACAGCTGCGCTGGTGAGTACCCTCATAAGTGCTGCACATGTCAGTTTCCGCACTTAAGGGCAGAGAGCAATCTCCGAGCCCCGACAGGCCCTCTGTGCGCCGCGAACAGGTGTCCGGGCCGCCATGACGAAGTAGCACATTGTCAACAGTGTGGGACTATCAGGCACCGCGCATGCGCTGACGCACTCGAGTTTGTAAACTTCCGCGACGGACTTTACCTATGTGTCGAGTGCGAAGGACGCGCACGTAGGCGACAGAGTGGCTCCCTGGCCTTAGTGCACCGCCCCCCTAGCGGACCTGTCACTCTCCCAGAATTCACGGGCCACGCCCACGACGACCCGCGTTTATTCCTAAGTGCCTGTGAAGAGAAACTAACCCGGCACCACACAGCGCCCGAAGACTGGACGGAGCGGGTCAGCGGACAGCTGCGAGGGGAAGCGCGCACTTGGTGGTCTCAGGCGGGGGGATACGATGTGGGCTGGGATGACTTCTCACGCCGGTTGGAGGCTCGGTTCAACGACGCGCGCACCCAGAACAAATGCCGCAGTGAACTGTTCAGCCGCGCGCAAGAGAGTGGGGAGAGCGTGGAGGCGTTTGTTTATGGCAAACTCCGGCTTTACCGCCGCCTTTCACTCGGGGGCCGCGCCGACGACGTGCTCCCTTTCATCGTAGAGTTGGTGTCTCCCGAACTACGCCCATTCTTGCGTGGGGTAGTTTCGCACGGACTAGAAAACTTCCTCGCCCGAGCCAGGGACATAGAATACGATCTGATGGCGCACCGACGTACCAAAAACATCGCGACGCCGCGCCCAACTCCGCAAACTCAGGAGGCGGTGCAACCAGAGGACGCGCAAGCAGTCGTTCCGTACGTAGAACAGCGCCTCCGAGAGATAACTACCGGCCTTACACTCCGCCCCGGGGGAGGGGGGGAGCGTCACAAACCAGCCCGCCCAGCCGGGCCGCGCAACAACCGCGCCGCGAGGAGCGCCGCGGCGGACCACAGGGTGCCCAAGACAGTCGCCCGCCTCGCTGTCGCTACTGCCCCACGGCGGAAAACCACTGGCACAATGTGTGTCCGACACGCGAGGCCATCTGGCAGGCGCGAGGGGGGGAGGCCGTACCTCCGGGAAACTCCATCTAGGGAGCAGTGACATCGCTGGCCACCGCCCCCCTACCCTTCGTCCAGCCCCGCACACGAGTGCGCCACCACGGCCACCAGGTCGCGATGACGCCCCACCCAAGCGCACCATGTTCCAGGACATCAGGGAGCAACGCCTCCCTCCAAGAAGCGACGCCGCTAATCCGGCGTCGGCGTCACCCCCGCCCGCGTCTGCAGCAGTCGTCCAGCCGCCGTCTCATCCCCCTAGCACTAGTGGGGTTGGCTCGCCTCATCCGTTCGGGGCCCGCTCCAGGTCGCCGGCGAGCGACGCCGCCCACCAGGCATCGGCGCCGCCCCCGCCCGCAGCTGCAGGGCCCGACGAAGCACCGCCCTGTCCACCAGGGACCACTGGGGACGGCCCGCCTCATCCGTTCGGGGCCCGCTCCAGGTCGTCGGCGAGCGACGCCGCCCACCAGGCATCGGCGCCGCCCCCGCCCGCAGCTGCAGGGCCCGACGAAGCACCGCCTTGTCCATCAGGGACCACTGGGGACGGCCCGCCTCATCCGTTCGGGGCCCGCCCCAGGTCGCCGGCGAGCGACGCCGCCCACCAGGCATCGGCGCCGCCCCCGCCCGCAGCTGCAGGGCCCGACGAAGCACCGCCCTGTCCATCAGGGACCACTGGGGACGGCCCGCCTCATCCGTTCGGGGCCCGCCCCAGGTCGCCGGCGAGCGACGCCGCCCACCAGGCATCGGCGCCGCCCCCGCCCGCAGCTGCAGGGCCCGACGAAGCACCGCCCTGTCCATCCGGGACCACTGGGGACGGCCCGCCTCATCCGTTCGGGGCCCGCCCCAGGTCGCCGGCGAGCGACGCCGCCCACCAGGCATCGGCGCCGCCCCCGCCCGCAGCTGCAGGGCCCGACGAAGCACCGCCCTGTCCATCAGGGACCACTGGGGACGGCCCGCCTCATCCGTTCGGGGCCCGCTCCAGGTCGTCGGCGAGCGACGCCGCCCACCAGGCATCGGCGCCGCCCCCGCCCGCAACTGCAGGGCCCGACGAAGCACCGCCTTGTCCATCAGGGACCACTGGGGACGGCCCGCCTCATCCGTTCGGGGCCCGCTCCAGGTCGTCGGCGAGCGACGCCGCCCACCAGGCATCGGCGCCGCCCCCGCCCGCAGCTGCAGGGCCAAGTCGGTCCAAAACCCGCCTGGGCCGAATGGGGCCAGATGCCGCGGAGCTGATCCGGATCCCAGTGGAGCTGAATGGGCAGTCCATAGCCGCGCTAGTGGACACCGCAGCCACACACACTTATGTCGCGGCCCACCTCATTCCTGAGGGGGACCTTGTGCCGGAGGTCAACACCATCCAGCTGGCCACTACTGGGACTAGCACGCTAACGACTGGGCGTGCCCAGGTAAGGATTGGCATTAGAGACATTGTGAGCTGCACCAGTGCCCTGGTTGTACAGGACCTTCACGATAACCTCATCCTGGGGCTACCCTGGCTGGTGCAAGAGGACGCCACTGTTGAGGTCCGCGCAGGGAGGATACATGTGGGGACCAGGGGCCGCCGAACTGTATATGGGCTGAGGCACACCCCACCCCCTTCCCGGGCCGAACCCCCCCGCCTAGCTGATCTCCGCCACAATGTTCCCCCTGAGTACCACAGATTGTTAGAGACAGTCCTGGAGCAGCAGCCCCAGGTGTTCTCCGCAGCAGACCAACTACGCCGAACCAATGTCACAGAGCATTGCATCCCCACCATCCCTCACATTCCGCCTTACGAGAAACCATTCGGGTTTGGGCCCCGCGAACTACTTGCCATCAGGGAGCAAATAGCAGAGATGTTGTGCGATGGCGTCATAGAGCCTAGCGAGTCCCCATACAACTGTAGGATCGTAATGGCAGACAAAAAAGACGGCTCACTTAGATTCTGTGTTAATTTCAAGCCAATCAATAACCTCACCATCCCCGCACCACCACCCCTCATCAACATCTCAGAGGCCCTCACGAGGTTAGGAGACGCCCGCATCTTTTCGACACTTGACCTGAAGTCGGGGTACTGGCAAGTCCCAGTAAGCCCCAAGGATCGCCCCAAGACCGCGTTCACGGCGCCCGATGGGCGGCGCTTTCAGTTCTGCGCGATGCCGTTCGGGCTGCAGGACGCCCCCGCGACATTCCAGACCATGATGGTCCGCGTCCTGGACGGGTACATTGGCGAGTTTGCCACCGCGTACCTGGATGACGTGATCATCTGGTCACGGACGTGGGAGGACCATGCCCACCATCTCTCGCTGGTCCTCGAACGGCTCGCCACACACGGACTCACATGCGCGCCACACAAGTGTTACATCGGCGCCCTAGAGCTAGAGTTCTTGGGGCACATCGTCAGCGCCGAGGGCTACCGCCCCATCCCCGAACAGCTAAGCCTCATTGACAGTAAACAGGCGCCCCGCACCAGGAAGCAGCTCCAGAAGCTAATGGGGCTGTTAAACTGGTTACGTTCATTCATTCCCAATTTTGCCACAATCACCGCACCCATGACGGACCTTCTCTCCCCGAAAACAAAGTTCCGGTGGACAGAAGCAGCGGACCAATCACTCATCCTAGTGAAGCAACAGTTCCGCGAGTGCCACAACCTGTCACGTCTGGCCCCAGACAAGCCCATCTTTGTCCAGACGGATGCCAGCCAGGACGGTATGGGCGCGGTTCTCTACCAGGTGGGTGATGATGGGGAGCGGCTGGTAGCAGAGTATGCAAGTGCCAAGTTCGGCCCCGCAGAACGACGCTATCACGTGACTGAGCAGGAGTGTCTCGCGGTGGTGTGGGCCCTCAAACGCTACCGGCACCACCTTGAGGGGAGACCATTCACCCTGCGCACGGATAGTCAGTGTCTGCGGTGGCTGGACTCCGCTCAGGGACGAAAATCAAAGTTCACCCGCTGGGCACTCATGCTCCAGGGCTTCACATTTCATGTCGAACACATCCCTGGGCGAGAGAACCAGCTGGCAGATGAGCTGTCCCGTCACCCAGACCCCAATACCATCTTCCAAGACACTCAAGGGTGGGATGACCTGATGCCACCATCCCACCAGCCAGCTACCGGTCTAGCAGCATCACCTCCAGCGGCACTCTACGTCATTGGACGAGCGGATCCCACGGTCCAAGCAGAGGCATCGCCCACCCTGGCCACTCTGGTAGATCACGTTAAACTGGCCCAACAGGATGACCCAGACACGCAGCGCAACCTGGCAGCATGCGGTGAACGCGCCCTCCCACACCAGCGCAACCTGGACGGGGTCCTGCAGAGCAGGGTGCCGGGTGACATGGACACCTGGCAGACCCATGTACCCCCCACTGCACGACAGCTGGTGCTGCAGTATTTTCACAACCATGACCTAGCAGGCCACCCGGGAGCAGATCAGACCCAACGGGAGATCAGGAAGCTGTTCCATTGGCCGGGCATAGCACGGGATGTCCGGGAATACGTGCGCAACTGCCAGCTCTGCTAGCAGCGCAAGGCCCGCCGGGCCGATGGGATTGAGCAACAGCGCCCCAGGCGACCGGAGGAACCATTCCACACAGTAGCCCTCGATGTCATGGGCCCCTACCCTCGCACGTCGCGGGGCAAGCGGTTCCTCCTCGTGGTCACGGATGTGTTCACACGTTGGTCGGAGGCATTCGCCGTATCCAACGTACGAGCAGGGACAGTAGCAGCCCTAATGGACAATGAGGTCTTCCCCCGTTATGGGTATCCGAGAGTGTTACTAACGGACAACGGGACACAGTTCGCAGGACGGCGGTGGAAGGCCGACTGCCGCAGATGGGACGTAGAGCATCACACTACCCCGACTTACCACCCCAGGGCGAACCCGACGGAACGTCGCAACCAGGACATAAAAATCCAGTTGCGCCTCCATCTGGGGGAAGACCATTCCAAATGGGACCTCCACCTGCCCAAGCTGCTCTATTGCCTGCGGCGGCGGACCAATGTGGTCACGGGCCACACCCCTGCTGAACTGCTTCATGGGCAGAATCTCGCCCTACCAGGAGAGCTCCGGGTCGCAGAAGCAGCAGGAGTTGTCACCCGTCCCCCTGTCACTGACTTTAGAGAAGAGGCACGGCAACACCAGGCTCGATTCCTAGCCACGCGCACTCCACAATCACCAAATCCACCGACGCCATTGGAGCCCGGGCAAATGGTGTATGCCCGGTGTCACCACTTGTCGTCTAGCAGCAAGCGCTACTGCACAGGTCTGAGCCCCAAATGGGCCGCCCCCCGGGAGGTACTGCGACGTCTAGGGCCCACTTCTTACTTGATCCGACTCCCGAACGGTAGGTCGACAAAGATCCACCGGGATGATTTGCGTCTCGTCCCACCCACAGGCGCCCCAACTGTCCCAGCGGGGGACAGGGACAGTGGAAATGACCAGCATACATCCACTGCTCACCCCACGTCCCCAGCTGCTCAACACCCAAGCACTTCTTGTCCCACATCCCCATCAGACCAACACCCAACAACCATTCGTCCCACATCACCATCAGATCAACACTTAACTACTCCTTGTCCCACGTCCCCATCAGCTCAACACCTAAGCACCATTCGTACCGCGTCCCCATCAGACCAACACCCATCTACTGCTCACCCCGTGCTCCGTTCGAGCGGCGCAACTTTACGCGAGCTCGAGAGCCTGATGGATCGGCTGGACCCAGAGGGATTGTCCGTAGAACTTTACGATGGGGACGACCCAACCCTGCTCAACCTCGTGTCGCATCCGCAGATCACATTCCCTGATGGAATAGACGACGACTCCCGATCCAGTTCACCAGGATGGCCCGGATGGGATCAACCACGCTGGCCATTGGACGCGAGCCATGGCAGTTCAATGTTCAGGATGAACATGGAGGAGCCAGAGCAATCCGAAACCGGACCATCTCAGGAAGGACGTCCATGCAACACGCGGCAAGTATTGGTGGAACAGGGCAGCGAGAACAGCCCCAGGACAACGGCAGTTACACCCAGCGGCCTAACGGGAGACAGGGATAAAGTCGAACCGCAACGGGAGAGTCAAGGGGAGTCCAGCATCCCGGAGGAAGCCAGACATGAGGGACTGAGGCGCTCTACCCGAGTCCGTGTAGCCCCACGACACCTGGTGGACTATGAATGGGAAAACCCACATGAGAAGATCAACCGAGCGCCACACCCCGATGCACCACGCCTTCATGTAATGACCCTCCTCCCTTTGGATGCCCGGTCCATTCTCCCCATCATTGACAGCCAAACCCCGAGCAGAGAACCCTCCAGATACATTCCGAACATTGGTGGGGAACAGGCCCCAAGGCAATGCGTGTGACATGGGGCTTCGAGGGGCATAACGGCCTCAGTGAAGGGGGGGCATTTGACGTCGTTCCAAGTGCTCCCTTCGCTCGCACAGGTCGTTATGTTCCCTCGTCGCCTCACTAGGGTGGGGGGGGGGGGGTAGTTCGCGGCTTGAGGAGTCCTGCTGCGCTTGGGACGTTTTTGCGGGAAGCGGGCTCCGGGTGACGCGCAGCGATGCGGAATGCAGGCAGTCGAGCTTCAGACCTGGACCAGGCAAGTTGTGTGTCGCGCCCGCAAGTGAACAGTTCCGCCGGGAACTGAGCAGCTCTACCCTCACCGGACCACCACCTCTACCGATCCAGCTCCCTGCCAGCCACGTGGCGACGTCACGACCCCGAGGATCTCCGCTCTACCTGTGAACTGGCCCACAGGGTCTAAACTTAGGCTAGTTGGCGCCCTCAGCAGCGGCAACATCGTAGCAGGGACCGGTAGGGCGACAATAGTGATGTAGTTTACTGTGTTCAGCAAGCAGCCTTTATTTGAAGAAGAAGCAGTTATCATTTAAAAACTATTATGATAAGATAATGATCGTGGTTAAGCAGCAAATCGGATGATCGTGTCGCAAATAACCAGGTTTCTACTGTACTTAAATGTGCATGCAAACATGTTTGTATATTTTATTAATTCTTGAATCTTTATTGCATTTATATATCTAAAAACAGTAACACTGAAATTTTCATGAAAAAATTAATATTTTAATCTGTCCTTTATATTCAACAACAGGGTTGCATATTTATATATCATCATGCTACAAGAGGAAATGGTCACCACGATTTTTTCTTACCACCTAAGAAAGTTGGTCCAACCAGCAAATTGTTGTGACTGCATGTCCGCACACAAACATGTGTAATGCTGTCTTTTTATAAGTACCAGCCATTTAGTGTTTGCGCTTCTATCCAAATTGAATTTTTAATTAGTTGCCTAGCTGCTTGTATTAATTTATTATCATGCAAATTAAACATTTTTTACTAAGGGAATGAGACTTTAGGACATTGGCTCAGAAAGGATTTCATTTTGAAGAGGAAAATATTTTTTTTTGGAATTGTCTGCCAAAAATGTAAAGAAGGGCTCAATGGTTTTGACAACATATTTTTTTTTTTTAAGTTGGTGGCAGAAAAAGTGCTCTTTTACATATGTAAGAAAAACAACTCAAGACTCTAAAAACGTATTGTAAATTCACCTACAAGAGAAAATGGTAGCTCTATTTCGAGTAATGCCCCGATGTTCTCTCCCCTGACTTTGTCACTGTTGTTAAATTATATAATTTAAAAAAAAAATTGCTCTTTTTATAATTTGTTTGTTTTTTTGTGGCAGGTGTTCTGAAAGTAGAAGGGGAGAACCAGACGGGTGCCCCGAGCGAGCGGCCGTCCTTGTCCGCCATCCCAGATCTGTCGAGTGCGTCGTACTTCGTGGGCGGCGTCCCGCCGGGGTTCTCGCCGGGCCCCAACAGCATCGAGGTGCTGGACTCGTTCATGGGCTGCATGGCGGACATTCAGGTGGAGCAGGAGGGCTACAACCCCCTGCACGGCCAGTTCTACGGCGTGGAGGCCACGTGCCGCTTCGAGCCCGAGGTGGCCGGCTTCCTCGGCGACGGCTTCTTCCAGCTGGCGTCCCACTCCCTGGAGAAGAAGGCGGCCTTCGGGCTGAGCTTCCGGACTCTGCAGCCCGATGCGCTGATCCTCCTGAGCACGTTCCAGGGCACGGGCAAGGCGTCCCCGGGCCCGGAGACCCGGGGGTACTACTCCGTGTCGCTGGTGGGCGGCTTCCTGGAGGTGCGGGCCGACGCCGGGAAGGGAAAGGCACGGCTGGTCTCCAAGAGCAAGTACAACAACGGCCACTACCACGCGCTGGGGGTGGTGAAGAACGGGCGCAGGCTGAAACTTCGCGTGGACGACCTGCTGGAGAACTCCAAGGCCTTGCCTGAAGGAGCGACCGTCGTGAGAGCCCCGGGAAGCATCGGAGGTCTGTACCTCGGGGGTGTCCCACACAACTTCAGTGCGGGCAGCATGGCTTCCTCGACGACGCCGCTGTTCGGGACGATTAAAGACGTCATCTTTAACGAACAGTGAGTCAAGTAATTATTTTGGCAGTTTCAGTAAATCTTTAGTGTGTTTCAGTTTAATAAAGTACATCCCAAATGGAATAATAAAAACTAGTATAGGAGGAAAAAAAACCTACTTTATTGTAATGTATGCATGTCATGATGAAATTCCAATTTGCAGTCCTTTTGTTTTGGTCGCAACAACAACTTCTGTCCTGCCAACATCACAATATATTACTGTAAAATGTAGTTTTTGTTGTATCTTCTGAAACAAATTGCACTCTTTGAGTTTCTTTATTTGTAATGTTTTTAATTGTTAAATTTTTTTTCGTTGCTTGTGAATAGGGTCCTATTGCAAGATCATTACTTGAGTTAAACCTCTCTTTGTAAGAAAATACTTAATAGTAAGTGTTAAGTGCAGAAAAGTGTTTCTTGCTATCACTATAGTGAAATTTTAATTTTTAACTGAATTGAAATGATTGTTCGAATAAAATACTTTCAATTGTAGCATTCCCTGTATGTAGTTAGTTGAATAAGCAAGGTTGAAAAGAGACTATGTTTTAAAACTTCAGTACCAGGGAAATATTTGTAGTGTTGAGCTGATGGGTTGCATCCCTTCCAGAAAATCCAAAAATAAAACAATATCTAAATTATTTTTGCTTAAATTCTTTAAGTTAATGTTAATGGTAATATAATATAATACGGTAGACCTATTCCTCTATTTTTGTACAGATTTTGACATGTATGTAATTTTAATTTTACGTGTCATTGCTCGGCTAAATTTTAATATTCTTTAATGTGAATAATTTATAGGAATTGCTCATTTTCCCTTCTGGGTTTTGCTAAGCCATGTTAATAAATTTTATTAATGAATAATTAAGCTTTTCTTTAATGATATATTTTTTTTATTTGATAGCATGACATGTTTCAATTAGAATGTTAAATCACCTTTGTAGATACAGTAAGTTCATGGCAGTCTGTAGAAATGAACCTCGCAACCTGGGCTTTATTTGTGTTGACTGATTTCTTTCAGAGTTATTCAGTTCAACAAACCCATAACATTCAGGCACGTGTCTATTGGCCGGCAAGGAACTCTTCCAAAGCAGATGGTGAGCCGCTCGACCAACCACGTGCAGCAAGAGCTCGAAATGGAGCGGAAGAGGTGTCAGGACGTGCCGAGTTATTCGTTGGAGCCGGGAGCCGTCAAGTTTGGCGATTCCGCTAACAGTCACGTGCAGATAAGGCGCAGGACTGCTGTTCATGAAGACTTCATTTTCGAAATGGATTTCAGGACGTTTTATCCAAATGGACTTTTATTTATTATTCCTGTAAGTTAGTTTTATAAAAAAATTTTTTTACTTTTACATAATTATTTTTTGAATGAAACTTGTTTGTAATAAGGCATATTGATATCAGGGAGTCACTCTATATGTATCCTAGTCATCCATTTCAAGCCTCTCATTCAGGAGGTCATTGCACAGTCGTTTTTGGTGGGTGCCAAAATATGAAAGTGGGCATGATGACCCCAGTGAGACTCACTCTCAGGTGACGTGGTCCATGTGGTGTGGAGACTTGAAAAATCTTCCCTTAGTAAAATATCCATTATCGCTGAGAACTAGTCCATTCCGCACGTTGGACACATGAGCCTAATGACCTCCCCTGTGGGCTCTTAAGACTTCCTGCAAACCTGATACCTGGATTAGTTAGACAAGTGATCAGAAAAAAACACTAATTCATGATATAACAAGTTTGATTCCACATTGCCTTTACATGTCCTAGTCGCAAAGATCAATTAGTTAACGGATAAAATGCCCTAAGGCAGAACAGGTAAAGGTTGTGTTAGTTTTTAAGTCCCAGAACTTGGAAAGAATTCATTATTAAAGTAGCCTGCCGCCCGAGGCAGGCACTGAGGATATTAAGCAAAGGTTTTAGCTGGGTAACATTTAAAGAAACAGAAGTACTAATAAGCAATGGCAAACTATGAATTCCTTGGGTGCAATAAGCGCATCTGACCTCGGGGTTGGTAGAGTCAGACTGGAGTGGAACTAGCACACTGTATAGTAAATTATAAAAATTCAACACTGACAACTCTTGAATTTTCATTAGGCATGTTTTTGCTTTTCTCCATACCTTTCTCTTTTCCGTTACCTAAAAAATTGTACCTTTAATCTAATCGTATTAAAAGAGCAATTCTTGTATGTGTGTGCATGTATATATGTATATATAATTATTTATTTATTTATTTATTAATATACATTGGCATCTCAGAAACGGCTCTAAAGATTTAGGTGAAAATTTGTAGTTTGATAAAGTTTTGCTTTTCCCTGAAAAACCATGATTTTATATACAAAACATACGACGCCGAGCGAAGTTCTGTCGCCCAGGTACTATGTAATTATCTAATTATGTGAACAAAATTCAGTATATATGGGTACAGAAATCTAATTATTGAACTTAACATTTAAAGGGTTCAATATTTATAACAACATTGTTAATATTTTGTACTCTTGTAAATTATTTTATCGTTGATCATTGAGCCCTAGATTTGGATTCAAGGGGTAGATTCAAGGTGCTCTTTATGATTAAAGCTTAAATAAAATTAGGATCTGAAGCATCACTGGTTTGCAAGTGCTGTCACAGCCCGTGAAGTGAAGCGAGGTGTGTGCGCGCGTGTGTGCCGGAGCAGAGCAGCAGGGGCCGGCAGAGGCACTACCTGATGGCGGCGCTCAAGGACCAGCGGCTGCAGGTGGTGGTCAGGTGGCGCCGGAAGCTCCAGGTGGCCGCGGCGTCCGGCCTCAACGACGGCGCGTGGCACCACGTGGCCGTGCGCAAGGCCGGCCGCCGGCTGCTCGTCGAGGTGGACGCCCTTCCCCCGCAGGCCGCCCGCGCCAAGTTCCCCAAGAAGATGAACCTGGGTAGCACCATGTACGTCGGGGGACTGCCGCAGAACAACCTCCCTCTGCCCGAGATGCTGGTAAGGTGCCCAGGGAGGGGCGCCGGAGGCGGACACAGCTTTGAAGGTTGGGGAGGGGCAGATTACCAGAACATTTTCGTTGGAATGGAACACCACCCATAGGCGTGCCTACAGGGGGGGCCAGGTGGGCCATGGCCCCCCCTAATGTAATCACTCAGATCGGCATTTTCTCGAATGCGTTCGTTAATATTCGTATATTCCAGGCACTGTGACACTCAAACTGTTTTTCAGTGTTGCAGCGTGCTAATTAACAATATTTTTTAACATTTTATCGTTTTGGAAATACAGCCGCCTTAGTTTATTTAAAACACGAGGTCCCTTAAAATGGCCAAGCAAAAAAAGAAAAATTAAGAGGTTTGTTAAAGTTCTGTTGTCTGAATTGTTGTGTTTGCATTCACAAAAAAAAAAAGTTCATTTCAAGGTAGATCTGGACCAAAGATATTGAAAAATTCGAGGGGGATAAATGTGTAAGTAGTACCCTTTAAACATTGTCTATGGAAAAAAGAATATTGTCAGGATTGTTAAAATTATACGGATATAAATATTAACTAGTAAACATAACTCGTTGATACTGCACAAAAATATAAACACTGAAATGAGTGAATGTATTTAGGCTATTTAACATTCTAAATTCAGCTTCTGATTTAAAAATTTAGCAGGGCCCCCCTCCCTAATGAAAATGTCTGGGCACGCCTATGACACCACCAGATACTCAATCTAAACCCACCCCTCAAAGTAACGCTGTTCGATTAGCGCGGTTTTCAAGTAACGACGCCAACAAATTACGGCATGGTTTGAAGTAGTGCAGTCGTATATTCGAAGTCCTGTTTTCTTTCACGTGAAATTTTTATTTACGTGCGCGCACAACGGCAATGGCACATGAGTAGCATTAAAGATGACAATATTTTGCTATTTCCTTAATAGCTATTGGCTTCCTTCATTGCGTTTTGATCCTTAACGACGCCCATGTGTTCAGCCAACTTTTTATTTACGCCATCCCCCAAGGGAGCAGCAACTCTGGAGAGTAAAACTAGAAGCTTTCATGGATAGTTTACCTCGCACCTACTAGGATGCGCTAGTGGTCAATAGAGGCACACATGCATTTAGTAAACAAGTGTCAGAAATTACATTAACAGGTTAAAAAATAATCCTTCTAATAATATAAAATGTTAAGTTTATGCTTTTTTTTATTCTTATTAGAACTGAAATATTTGTTATTCATCATTTATTTAATTTTAAATGTATTCAAAATTATTTAGACATATACTTGAACAGTAAATTAATTGAAATAGTGGTTAGCAGGTATGCTTAACTAATTGGAAAACAAATTATTTTTGAAAAACAGGCATGCACTCATAAGGAAAAAATGTATTCAGTTAGTGATGTTTTGATTAGCACTCTGTTTTCCTGAAACAAATTAGAGCGTTACTTTGAGGGTGGGTGTACATAGCTCTTTTAAATTTAAAGGTTTATCAAACGTACTTACATTTTTTTGAAAAAATTGTTAAAATGTAATTTAATCTGATTTCCAAAAATTATTTTTTTTAATTACTCATGTTGCAGGTGCACTAAAAATTAAAAAGAAATAAATTTTAAAAAAAATTAATACTAAACCAACTTCAAAGGTCAGATGCAGACAGGAGTGTACTTTTAAGTTTTGTTTTTCATTATACCGTTAGGTTCTCCCCCCCCCCCCCCCCCCCCCCCCCCCCCCCCCAAAACAATAGGACCGCCACTGCTTCCCAATAAAATCGGGGAAACGAGACTTATTTGTAGAATTTCTAGCTACTAATCTAGATACTAATAATTGATTCTAAATATTTGTAAAAATAATCATAATGCATTTGTGTATCTATGTAAGAAATATTTGCATCAGCGAGGTAAATACAAGTTAATGAAACAATTTTTTTTTCTGTATCAATTTGGTTTACACATCTTTGTACAAACTTCTTGCTGAATCAATGACATTCATAGAATTTGATATTTTTAAATATTAGTACTACTGTATTTATTGGTTTTAGTGAATTTTGGTGCCATATTGTGTATTAAATTTTGTTTCGGCATGTTGACATGTTTATCGGTATTATTTCAGTTTTATCACAATTCACCTAAAATCTTGTCCCTAGTTATGTTATTATTTTTTAAATATATAATCCTGAGAAAGTCGTGAAGTTGGTTTGACGGATGTTTGCAGACGTGCTGTCTGGACCGAAGTGTCGAGACTGTGTGCTTGTCGTGTTGGCGCAGGTTCAGAAGCACGAAGGGTTCAAAGGCTGCATACGGAACCTGGCCATCAACAAGCAGAGCCAGGACCTGGTGGGCGAGAAGACTCTACACAGCAAAGTGGGGCAGTGCTTCCCGCAGGTGGAGCGGGGCTCCTACTTCCCCGGGGACGCCTACGCCATTTACAGTACGGGCCTGCGAGTACTCCAGGAATATTCTCATCATCAATTTGACATATTGAATAATTATATATTTTTTAAAATTATTTGTTACCAATAGATTGGACTACACACCATGTCAAACTCATTCACAAACAAAAAAAAAATTATTGAAATAAAAAAAAAATTGTAACATGATTGAGTCTAACATGACCTATTGAGAAATATTTTAAATTACCGTATTGGTCCGAATATAAGGCGACCATTTTTACATAAACGAGAGATGCAAAAATTGGAAGTCGCCTTATTTTCGCACCCAAGACGTCAGAACCGCAAACATTAGTTCCAAGCTGAAAGCTACAGTAGAAACATTGTTTAACAAAACGTTCACGATTTTTTATATTAACTAAAACTTTGTTACCTCACACGGGGAAAAACAATAAATCCACCTAATATTGCAGTAATTTACAATTGTTTGAAGTTGAAAATTAAAATATTTGTTCTTGAGTAAAAACGTGAATGTTGAAGCATCTCAAAATGGCAACCTTTTATTTCACAATTCATATTTGTACTTTGTGTACAATCGCGTGTTAACATTTACGGTAATTTATCTTCAGATTTTTAACTGAAATATTTGTACTAAAATATCACAGTTATTTTCAGAACGATTGTTTACGTTTACAAACATTTCGGATGTAATGTATGGAAATTCACGGCTGCCAACTGTCTTTCCACAATATTTCTTTGTTGTAAAACGAACATTGCCGAACACGCTCGAAGACGCCATATTAACAGGAATTTGGTACGTTGCTTCAAAAGCTATTTTAATAATCCACTCTTTATTTATGTAAAAACCTTTCATAATTATAATAGATTATTCTTTCAAATTCATAGAACAGACTCTCTCTGTCAGAGAGTAATATGGACAAATATACGCGGTCACGTAACCGAAGTTATTCATGGCCGTATGCTTCATCATGTCAGCTAGCCACTTGTTTTGTTCCGGCAAGATGCATTCTTTGTTTGCTTTTTTTACGTTAAACACACTACTAAATAGTAATACACCTTGTTCTGTGGTAATACGTAGCTTAAGTCAAACGGAAAGTTAAATGCTGTATTTTAAGAGTGATTAATAGCCATTGTAAAAATTTTAAATTCGTAGATACAGTAAACTGTGAAAAATGAACAATCACACATCGGTGGAACGGCGGGGAACGAGCTCTAGACAAATAAACAGCTCTGAAGATGACAATTATGCAGCTTCATTAGAGTAAACACGAAAAAATTTCTAGTGTAATATTTAAAAGTGTAAATATTTTCTAATTGTTTTCTTTTGACTTTTAGGGTAGGCCATTCAAACTTATTTTAAATAAGTAAAGTGATAAATATAAATTAATTGTTATACATAAATGCAAAAACGATTTATCAACACAAAATGTATGTCTAATGAATTTTCACATTAATTTCTACCAAAAATTATTTTTACATTTGTTTGGCCTCCTGAAACTGCAGGTCGCCTTATATTCGGGGTCGCCTTATATTCGGGCCAATACGGTAATAATAATATTCTATTTTATGTACGTAACCAGAAAAACCAAATAATTTTCAAACTTAAAATTTACTGGTTTAAGCAGTGCCAGTATTTTTTATTTCCTTTATTTTATACCTCTTTTATATTTAACTGTAATTTACTTCAGGAATCCGCTCTCCAAATTAAAACAAATATATATCTAATTTTTTTTAAACTCATCTCATGACAAAAAATATATTTATATCAAGATTAATGGTAATCATTATGTGTAAAATTATGCTATCTTGAATTTAAAAAGTATAAGGTTTTAAGAATATTTAGCTTTTTTTAATTAAAAGTTAGCCTTTGTTAAAGTAGGAAGAACACATTAATAATTTACTCAAAAATACCACAGAGAAAGTATTAATATATAGATTGCAGTTTCGATTAAAGTTCGGTATATAACATTGTCTGCGGCCATACATGACTGCTATACAGAAAGGAACACATATTTAAAATTATATATGCTGTATAAAAAATTTTTTGATTGACATAAACATGGTGGTGATGAACCAGCAAAAAATCTGAAAGTTGTTTCTCTACTTAAAGAATTGCACATAATATTTCATGCCCTATGTCTTACCTCCTAGTACTTTATAATATAAAACTGAGTTTACCCCATTTTCAGTCTTAGGTATGACATTTCATGATTACCGTATTCACTGTCCGCAGTAATTAGGCTACATTTTTGACAAAACAAATGGGGTGCAGACATTATGAGGTGAAGTCCGAAAAAAAAAAAAATTTTCCTCAAAATTTTACGTTTTGTGTACAGTAAAAAAACTGTTCTCTCATAATTAGTTTACTAGCAGAGCGCTGGTGACTGGCGACCCTCAGCAGCGGATGTGAGAAATGTGACAGGTGACGAGATAATTGGTTGCCGGCGATTAGTGGAAGACGCCACTCTTTTTTTTTTTTCTTCTCTCACTCGCGTGTGCGCTCTTACGTTCAGAAGCCACAGCCAGCCTACACAAAATAAACGCTTTGCGTGAAAAGATATTTTTTTAATCTTTCATTGATATGGCCACTGACGGCACGGGGCAGATGTCTAATGTCTGCATTAGCCGGCGCGGGCGAGCCTCCCTCCCTGTCCCTTGCCCACTGTGTGTATGTATAAAAACCGTGCGAATGTACCCCCACCACTTCTCCGCTACCTCCCCTACTTTGTGACGTAGTGTGAGTTGACGTGTACTGGCTTGTGCTATATATAGCCCATCCCCTTGCAACTAGCGTGACGTCGCAGGCAAGACGCAGTGGAATGCGAGTTTCTGAGTCCGGTCGGTTTCACCACGCTACAAAACCCTCTCAGCGACCTCTCCGGAGAAATGAAAAACTCAAGGTCAAAGCATTATTGACAGCGTCGGTAATTTTCCATCCTGTTACTGTGCCTTTCAGGGGTGGCCAATGTTGCTTTTTCTGGTGTGGACTTTATGCGGATTTTAAAAAATTTAATTTCAAGTATTTAAAAAGAAAGGTGCGGACATTATGCGATGGCAGCCATTATGCGATTAAATACAGTATATCTGGCCTATATGTTAAGTCAATATATGGGTTAGCTGTATTAAATATTTTATCCAAATCTATTCAGTAATAAAGACATGATTGAAATCATATCATCCAAACATCAAAACTGTCACATTTATATATCAGTAGGATAAAGGTATGAACCATTGATATATATATATAAAATTATATAACAACTTATAGACATCACTAAGAATGTATGTATTATGTGTATGTATACCTCTGGCATTGGTTGAGTTAACACAATAACTATTATGTAGTATATATAGGAAACAGGCCTGTTAACATGGGCAAAGCACGAGACTTGCTGCTACAGTAATTCTAGCAGCGTGAGCTGTAAGCATACAAATGAAATTCAAAATTGTGTACGTTTTAATGAGTGACTTAGGCCATAGAGAAGTAATATCTCCATAACTTAGGCACTGTATTTCTTTAAATTCTGAAGAAAAAAAAATTGTACTAAAAATAAAGCTTATATGTATTTAAAGTGTAACTTTATTTTTTTTTGTATTGTTAAAAAGTGAAAGTGCTTCAATATTATATATAATAAATAGCAAATAATGTGAAATGAAAAATTTGAAAATCTTGTACTAACGACATTGTTTTCGACGCTAGCTACGGCTCATGCCGCCAGAACCGCTGAGCATCACTTGTCTCTCCGATTTCCGACGACTTCCCTGCATTAACCTGCTACAATATTTTCTGTTGTTTTCAACCCTTTTGCGCTGCACCGTGAGCCACGGGTTGTTGCTTGCGCGTGATTGCAGAGAACAAGTTCCTCGTGGGCGCTCAGCTGGAGCTGCAGCTGGAGTTCCGCACCACCGAGCTGAGCGGAGTCCTGCTGAGCGTGAGCGAGCCCCGCGGCTACCCGGCTCTCTCGCTCGAGATCAACAGCGGGAAGGTCATTAGTGCTCTCGCTCTCTCTCTACCCACTCAAACACCTGGCCTGTGCAAACATTACAAACTTCAAATATCAACACCACGAATAATTTAATTTTTTGACCTGAAAACGTCTAGTCGCTCGTTGCAGCGATAGCCGGTCGTTGCAGCGATAGCCGGTCGAACTTTCTCGCGTGACAAAATAACCGTCAGAATAGAATCGCTAATAACTACCAGACTAATAATGCGTTAACGATGTTTTGAGCCCACAACGGACAGATCACGTCCATGCGTGTTTGTCCCCGGTATTCATTTTGCCTGTGACGTTATCGTACCGGTGTGGGCGCATGCGTGTGATTGTTACAAAATAATTAAAGATGTCGTCTCATAAGACTGATTCTTCGTAAATATGCTTGGAAGAATACAAAACACAAGTTTATTAAAGATATGAGAATTCAGTTACATATTAATACAAAACACTTGTTATGATTTTATCCCAACTTTTTCACTAAAATTCTATGGCATGGACCCAAAATGTGATTTTATGTTTGTTTTTTTTATCTTCATAATTTTTTTTTATTGATGTTTCACATAATCTTGTCTTACAGTCGATATTGCAATATATCAATATTTTTGTACAATGCTATGAGTTTATTTCACTTATGGACAGTGAACAGTAAACAGTTCATACTGGAAGGAAGTCTATAATCTGGAAATTATTTTGATAAGTTGAAAACAAGGCAAGCAAACAGTAAACTATTTGCAACCGCTAAAATTAAATATCTTAAAACTTTCAAAAACATACTCAATTTTATAGTTGAGATTAAGTACTTATAACCAAGTCTGTGAAGTACTGATTGTAACTATTTGTTAAAATATCGTTTACTATCAAAAAGTGTTGGAGAAAAAATGTTTTGTCCACCTTATATTTGAATTTGATATTCTTAATGTAAAATATTTTAATGTTTTTTCAAATTCTACTCTAACCAAAAAGGACTGGTATTCACATAGGCTTATTCACTGTGCAACTAATTCTTAGAGAAAAATGGACCTCAAACACAACTTTTAATTGTAATGCATTCCAGCTTATCCGAATTGTTTGGAATAGACTTTTGGTAGTAATTATTTTTCAGCAGCTGCACAAAATGAAACTAAATTACAGCCTGCCTTATGCTTGTGCCAACTGACACCATATCAGGGCAATCTGTTTCATTCAGTAAAACTCTTATAAGATGCCCAGATGGGGCATTTTTAAATAATATTGGCACCACTCATTTGTTTTACAAAAAGATCCCATCTGAGACCCTGAAAACTCACGACAACTTCAAGGGTTGCATCTGTAATGTGGTCATTGGCGTGATGTTTACAGAAGTTGAAACAGACTTCATGGCGTCATGCCTGACTTTTTTTTTTGCCTGGGGAGATTTTGCGCTAACTGAAATTTACAGACGTGCTATTCAAGACTGGGGCATTAAAATTAACATCGCGCTATATTAATTCACACAATCTGAAGACATGCTAAGTGAGGGATTGGTGTGTGTGTGTGTGTGGGTATATACATACATAAAGAATTTCCTTGTTTCACATGATACACACACACCTGTTACTAAACATACAAGAGAATTAATTTTGACACCCACGGGTTATAAAATTTTCTAAGAATAGATCTTAAACAAATTATAAGTTTTTTTTTAAATCTAAATCAACTATAGTTATTACTAATAAATGGCAGTTAACACTTAAAAAAAATTAAATATGAAAAAGTTAAATTAGGTTTAAAATGTATGTATAATATCTCAATTGTATTAATACAGTTAACAGTACCCATTTTGGTGATGATTGAAGAATGATCACTGCTTGGTGATTCTAATTAACAACTTTGTTTTTGACAGATCCTCATGGTGGTAGACATCGGTGACAGGCGGCCACTACGAGTGGTGCAAGGGTTCCCCTCACCCTTCGCCTTGTGCGACAACAGGTGGCATTCCATCAAAGCTTACTTCGTGAACGACGAACTGACCTTAAAGGTGGACAGCCAGAACTCAACATACGGTCACTCTGGCAATGGACTGCTAAGTGAAGCAGAAACTAATAGCCCTCTATACATTGGTGGATTGCCAGGTCAGTTGGATGGTGTTAAGTAAAATTGATTCCAGAATATTTAAACAAACTGGCACTGACATTGTGGAATAAGTTAAAAAGTTTTATGTTGACCCCAAACACATAAAGAGACAATGATAATCATTAATAATTAAGTTTTTAAATAGTAACAGAATTTTAGATGTACACAGTACTTACTACATAATTTCAGTGAAGCTAATAACAAGTTTCCCTTTTTACAGATTTTACCAAAACTATATATTGTCCGTCACTTAAGAAACACCTCCTTAGTGACAAAAAGGAAAATTTTCAGGAGAGCTCAATAACTTTATGCGCCATGCTGAAACTGAATGATAGGCGGTGTTAGAAATAAGCCATAGCAATGCATTCTGTTGGATTTTCAGCAAATTTACTTTCTTAGAGAATGCTAAATGCTTAAGTTTTCATGGAGAAACAAAAATCAAATTTAAAAAAAAAAAAAAGTCACTTAGGTGGTGTTTCTTAAGGAGTGATATTTATAATTAATTAACGTAATGAGACAGATTTAAAAATCTACTACCTATTACTGTCATTAAAAAAAAGTATAAAGTACCCGAGTAGTCACTAACAGGAGGAGGACTCAAATCCGGATCCCATGTCGTAGTGTTGCCGTTCAACTCGCACGGTGAATAGAAACGGTCCATTTAGAGATTCAGAAAAACTAAATCTTCAATGAAAAATCATTCTTAACAATGTTGGCAAATTACTTTAAAAATATAAGGATTAAAAATTAATGGTTTTATTCATAAATACCTTCTTAGCAGACTGTTTCTATTCACCTCGTTTTACGGTAGTTAAAAAAAATTAGTTTCTGCCATGTTACAGTGAAATGAATATTTTAAAATATTGTAGGCAAAACTCATCAGGTTGAATCGCTTTACAGAAAACGCCCCATCCGGGACCCTGGAAACTCGCGACAACTTCAAGGGCTGCATCCGCAACGTGGTGATTGGCGCGGCCCGCAAGGACTGGACGGACATGGCTGGCCTGCACAACATCCTCCTCAGCTCGTGCCCCATCAGTCCGTGACGGGGCCCCGTGACGCCTCGCGGAACAGTGCTTCTGCCGGGAACGCCATCAGCACATTCTACGAAACAGTATTCTTGCCAGCATCTAGTTCAAACTGTGTCTCTGTTGTCCCTGCAGATGCTACTTGTATATACGTGTCGTTTCCCTATCTGCAAGACCAATCCACAAACACAGTATTACTTTTAAGAGTGCAAAAAAAAAAAGGCACACTACAATTTCTTCCAATTTCTTTTCAAATTACACATTTTTCAAATTTACTCAAAACATAGCCCTAATTGTCTTTTTTTTTAATTGCGATGATAATTAACAAAATAAAGGGACAGTAAATAAATTATATTTTGTGAAAAAAAGTAACCTTGTTAAATTTAACATTTTTTTTTAGAAGGGAAACCACAAAAGTTAAACACAATTAATGTTGAGAAATGCCCAAAAAATTATTTTAAAGAAATATTTCTGTAAGTGGAGCATCTGATGTTATCAGCAGTTTCGTGATATTCCAGGCCAATATACTGAACCAAAATAACAATGTTCCATTGCAAAGTAAGCTCTTACACAAGTTAGAATTTTCTTTTCCATAATTTAATAATAAAAAAATTTAAGATGTGTGCATCATCATTAATTTTCCTAATATAAAATTGTCACATACTTTTTATATGCCTGAAGGTTATGCAGCACTAAAGCAGCCGAATTATATTTTTCTGTTTAAGTAAGGAATACTTGGTCTGCTTAGTCTCCTTTGCTATGAAAAAGTCCAGTGGTGTTCACTGTAGTTTTAAACATATTTTTGTAGCACTAGTTTGAAAAAAAAATTTAAACCTTTACTGTCTATAGTTTGGAAAAGTCAAGATATACCTTCCACACTAACTGTGTACTTAAAACTTGAAAAACATTTTTTGCACTAAAATCATTAATTACTTTACCTAATTGGAAGATCACTTTAAACCATCGCTGAAGCATTTTAAATAAAAAAAATTACATATGTACAAATTATATCATCTAAGTACTAACATTAAATTATATTTTAAAAAAAGTTGGTGGCCTATACTTGAAACATTTATGTTAACTTTAATTATTTCTCGTTCAATTTAAAAACATATCTGGCAAGTATTTTGTAATAAATTTTCACTTTACTACAGGTGCAGGATGTTATTACAAAGTTCACAAACTTGTCAGGTTGTTTCATGTTGTTGCAAAACAATCCCTGAACATAGTTTGTCTAAATGATTACTGCCTCAAGAGCATATACACTGCCAGTAACAAAAATAAAATTGTCTGCATTTTACTAATGCAGTGTAGTCAGATTTTATTTATTTTTATAATGTAACTAAAAAAAAGTTAATTTATTTTACCATTGTATTTAAAGTTGTAATATAAAAAAAATTGAAAATCAAGATGAATAAAAAACATTTTCTTAAAACCAGTTTTAAATTGTGTGTGTGTGTGCGCAAATCCAATGCTAACTTACAAATAAACATTTATGATAGAGTATTTTCATAAAGTTAACATTTGGTTTAAGTAATGCCTTGGTGGTGTCGACTGCTCTGTTTCCACTAATGACAGGCAGGGTTTTAACCAGCAAATATTGCCAGGGTTGGGTTTATTTTTATTTTTTTTTTGGGGGGGGGGGGGGGGGGGGAAGAGTATCACCCAAAATTCCTTAAAATAAAAAAAAATTCTATCATTCTCTTCAAAAGGAAAGAATTTGAAAGCAAACAGCAGGTAAAGCTGTTCTCTTACACCCCCCCCCCCCCCTCTGTGTCAACCTCTCCTTGCTGAAATAACATTCTTTGTATGCTCCTGGATCTGGCTAAAATTAATAAGGGGTTAGCTAACTTCTCATTGGCATCCTGGTCAAGATGAAAATGGGGTGGGAGGGGGGGGGGGGAGGGGTAATTCTGCTCACGGGAAGCGATGAGATAAGAATGTAGCTTCGATTAAATGAATAGGTGGGGGTAACTTGAGTACCACCAAGAAAACCCATAGGCTCAGGTCAGCATCTGCCACTCACGTAAAATGAAGAGTTTGGCCCGATTGGAAATCAAAACACCCGTTTGCCTCAGCGGGAGGCAGTGGTCTGACCACTATGGCCCATATTTGGCTAAGACTCTCAAGTTGCTAACGAGATGCACCTTGCACAGAACCGTAAGGGTTTTAGGGTTAAAGTTTTTTTTGGTACTCCCATATTCATTCCCCCCTCTAGGAGTGTACGCAGAAGTTCTTTCAGGAGGGAGGTGGGGATATAACTACTTTTACCACTGTTTGCATTAAAATTCTTTCATAGATTCTTAAAGATTTTTTTTTGGAATTTTGTGAAGGAAGGGGGAGGGGAAAACATAGCAAACCCCCCCCCCCCCCCTCCTGCACAAACCATGGTCCTCCTCCAAAGGCATTCAGTCACTGCTTCACCTCGTACATTTTCCAGGTCAATCAGACAGATTTTGTCCCTAGAGTATAATATTTGGCGCCATTCATCATACGTCACCTCAGTGGCAGTGATGGCTGACTTTTCTCTCTCTCCTATACAACACACATTTCTGAAACTTTGATGCTGTGCGAGGTAGTTGACTGCCCAAGTTTGTAGTTTAATTTCAGGGGGATACTTTCATGTGATTAAGAGCCAGTATTCAAATTGTTAGTAGGTCCATAAATAATTGAAATACAACCCTACATTTTTGTATTGGCGTAATCAGTATACTATGTAGTTTCATTAATGTTGAGGCCCTGCTCAGGAAATTTTATTGTGTTCATTTTTAGAAATCCATTTCATTCATAGTGTTTTTTTCAACAAATATTAGACTCATTTCTAAATACTAAATAGTAATGTCACCAAAATAGTAATATTTTGACTATCATGAGATGCAATTTTACAATTTAGTAATTTGTAATAAGTATGTCTAGGGAAGAACAATATGGAATAAGGATAAATTTTTGAAGGTGTTGTGTGGAAAATGTACTGACTCAGGAGTGTAAATAAGTTACAAAGTTAAATTAATTTTTTCCAATCCATTTTTACACTATACATTTTAGTTCAAACTTCATGTTGACAAGATAACATTTATTAAAGTTATACATCAATTTTTATTTTGTATTTAAGTAAAATTTTGCTACAACACTGATTTAATGATTTAACTTGATGGTGTATTACTTGCTATATGGTGCATTGACATTCTTTTTGCTGTTATTTCGGTTTACATTGCATTTCACCATAAATCTTGTCCCTAGTAGAGACAATATTTTATGGTTTCATTTTTAGTCCCATTTCATTTTTAAAACAGATAATTCCGGTATCACTGTTTCTATTTTTTACATGCTTTATTTACATGCTTTATATTAGCTTCACCTGTATGTTTGTCTGTCCATCTGTAACTCTTTCTGTCCGTCTGTAACTCTTTTGACTAAGAGTGAGTGACTCATGACTGTAAAATGTCCCAACAATTTCATCACGTTCGTTAGCCGAGCGGTCTAAGGCGCGCGACTTCTGAGACGTCAGCTTTTGTAGTCAGCGATCGTGGGTTCTACTCCCGGCCACGCTTAATATACAAAAAATATGGCACAAAGCGCCTCAAGTTTTTTTTCTCATTTATACTAGTAGGTATTGCTTATATACTATTGTCATAAATTAAATTTTAAAATTATTTTTAACTTTTTAGTTTGATAATCTTTAAAAGCATGTTTCTTTAGTTTTTTAAACTATATTTATTATAAAACTGTTTTGTAATACTTACTCCACCAACATAATGGTAAAACTGATATGCTGCATTTTTTGTTTTTATAAAATTACAGAGCAGTGATGCGACATGCTGAATGTGTTATCTTGGAAATTGGCCTCTAATACTCATTGCCAACCTGATAAATACCTCAAAAGCAACTGCTGAATTTCAATTACATATATGGTCAGTGCCCATGGATTTAGCATGTGAGCTCTTAGTGTACATAGATATGATTCAAACCGATATTTTTTGACCACAATCGAAACAGTGATTGCTCCTTTTGAATATCTGTGGTTTTAGTTGTGATCCAATCACAGTCCAAAGTGCTTCTTGTCTGCTATAATGGTAAAAGTAATAACTGAGGAAACAGCAACTACTAATGATGTAACTTTATAATTGCGAGTACTTTCAAAACATGTACACACAAACACACAATTTGTGTGTGTTAGAAAAAAAAAAGTGAGCTAATCTTTCCGTACTTGCCAGTGATGTGTAAACATCAAACCTTGGTAACGAGTAAATTCATGTGTTCTCATGTTACAAATAAACTTATAATACAAAACTTGCACACAAAATTTAAAGTAGAATTCTTAAAATAATTCTGAGAATGATAAATGTACTGACAAAATATTTGCTTTTCAAAAACACACCATAATTCAGGGCTGCCACCACTTTGAAAACAATATCCTTGATTGAAATGTGAAATATCCTGTAATATCCTTGTTTTGAGTATAAAATATCCTGTAAAATCCTGTACGTTAAAAAATACAAAATATATGCAATTTTTATGAAAATTACTTGATCATAATGTACGTAACTATACTTCAATCAAAACAATTCAATTTTTAACACTTTATACAAGTATTTACCACACACACATAGCCTACACTTCACCAATGGCAGTATTTAAATATCACTTTTTCAGATGTTTTGCCCTATTCCTCATTTCTACTGTTGGCTGGAATTCTGCCATATTCTTCCTAGAAGAGATATGCAACAAAGCATTTAGCATTGGTGATTCAAGACATGACCTGTGCGCTGTGTTAAGGTTGAGCTTACTAAATATCCTTTCCACCACTGCATTGCTGTGTGGAAGAATAAGCATTGCCTTTGCAAGTTTACAAAGCAGTAGAAAACATGTTTTCCCATTAATTTCATACTGTGACACTATGCCAGGCCTGCCACCAAATTGGGTTCCTAAATCCTCATTACAGCATTTAAAAATCCTGTAAAATTTATAGCCGTAATTGACATAATTTATTTTTCGCGGTAATTTTAAATATACATTGCATTCCAAAACATAATTTAAAAAAAAAAATCAAATGAATGTAAAAAAATTTTAAGATTTGCCACTTACATTAAAAAACTAATAGTTGGTATCACAATAAAATTAAAATAAATTTAAAAATTTCTCTTCAGTATAGGCTTTGGTGCTTTTCTTATTTACAAACTATAAATACATCCATACAACTGAAGTTATTTACAAGTTAAAAAAAAACAAATGTATTTCACATCATTAACTAGCTACTTTTTCATGTTCTGTGCTCTTTTCTGCATCTCATCAGTGGGCTTGAAGTTCTCATTCTGCAATGCAACAGCGCATTTAACATTGGTGATTCCATTGACAATCTGTGAACCGTTTTAACCATCTTGAGATTGCTGAAAAACCCCTTACCACAGCAGATTTTCTCCAGTTGCAGCACCACTCAAAGCCATTACTTTGTACAGATGAGTTTCAACAATCTCAGATGGAAAGAACCTTGCTAACACTACAACCTGCCTAGTGACTGTAACATCAGTTGATTCATCAATCATCAGTGTGAAAAATTGTGTTTTCATTGCATAGGTAACATAATCTGCAGCTGATGTACCCAAAAGTTGAATTATCTGGCTAGTTTTAGTGCGAGAACAATGAAAGTTTCTTGCGATTTCACTATCTGGAAACATTTGCGGGACAAGTTTCGTGAAATTATCACCGAGTTTCACAGATAAATTGTTTTCACAAACGAAGTTCGCCCATAACAGTTACGCATCAATTATTTTATTTGGTTTGGTTACAAAACTCGTTAAAGAACAACTCTGATCAGCAGCTCGTTGGTTTTTCGCATGAACTTGCGTCTTCAAGCCGCCCTTTGTCACGTTCAGTTCCGAGTTGCAAGTCGAACAAAGGGCGGAAAATTCCGTTTTGCCACGCCTCAACCATTTCAATTCTTGCTCCCATTCTTTACGATAACGCTGTTTAACTTAAATCACGTAAGAAGTTTGTAAACAAATGCCGCATCTAAAACATTGTAACGGCAAAAAAAAAAAACCAACAATGTTTACTGACGCCATGACACTTCTTAACGTTTAACTCAACAAACAAAAAACATTTCCCCCGAAACCATAGATATTGTACTTCATGAAACGCTATTTGGGAGTAAATGTTTTTGGTTTGTGGTTAAACGATTAGAAGTTCCATGGCGCTTCACGTAATGTCTGTGTTTGCTTTACTGTTGGATGCTTGTATGGTTTGACAACTTCAAATAGGTAGTTGAATGTAAATATTTACACGAATGAAATTCAAAAATGAAAACATCGGCGAAGCGTCGTAAATATCCGTGAATGTCGCCGTCTATCCGTTAGTCCGTTTTAAGCTTCAAATATCCGTGAAAACGGATAAAATCCGTAAAAACGGCAGGCCTGCCATAATTTCTAGATGTGTATTGCACACTCACTTTCTGTGTCCACTATTAGAATTTACTGCATGAATCGTAAACGTTACTTGCCACCATCTATTGTAGATGGCAGCTCAAAACAAGAGGAAATTTTAAACACAGCTCCCGTAAAAGTAAAAAAAGACTTGAATAAATCCTAAACCCCGGCTTTGGGCTGGATTTTACAAGACATTTTTACTAAAATACTGTCCACCTTGATAAATTCATTCAACATTTAATATTACAAAGTTTATGCTCACATTTGAAGTTATACTTCTATGAAATTAATAAAATATTTACCTGGACTATTTTAATACACATATGTAGTATGTGTTTGTTTATATATGTTTGTTTATTTATATTTATTTATATTGCTTAAATACAGTAAGTCCTCGGTTTACGTCGGGGTTACGTTCCTGAAAACCGTGACGTAAATAGAAACGACGCAAAATGAGCCATGTTTCATGCCCCCGGCCGACCACGGCCCAAGGTCGGCCGGAAGCGCTGGCATACAGACGTGACAACGGGCAATTTTATCAGCAAATTACAACCGACAGCGTGGGAAACAAGTCCAACTAGTACTTCTCAGCTTTATAGAATGGTTATTTAACCAGCTGCTTTATTACCTTTATTGATTGAAATATAAAAACAGATATATATTCGTTTGGAAGACATCTTATGAAGAAAAAATCATAAATTGCAGTGAGCTGATACTGTAGGCCTACTACAAACGCATTTAATCACGATAAAGTTAACAACGGCACGTTTAAAACTCCGGCCAACTCAATGATATCATAGCGACTGAAGTGTAGAGCTGTAGCAAACCGTATGTATTCGTTACTGAGTAACGGGTGCGGCATCTAGTAACGAGTAACGAAACGTTACACACGAATGCATTTCATTACTCGCATTTTTGACCAGAAACTGAAAGGATTTTCATTCTTTGGGATTAAGGGTGCTGCCAGATATTCGTTTACTTCTCCTTGGATAGTTTCTTCTGACATCGTACCTCCGTGGGCAGTAAAGCCCGGTCCCCACCCCGCCAGCACCAGCCCCCGCTGGCGAAATGCACCCTCACACCCCTCCTCCGCGCAGTCACCATCACTAGTCAGTCTTCGCCCGCGCGCGACCAAGGACGGAAGTGTAACTCTGTGAGACTCCGCGAGACGTGAGACCGCGAGACGTGAGACTCCGCGAGACATGAGACTCCGCGAGACGTGAGACTCCGCGAGACGTGAGACCGCGAGACGTGAGACGTGAGACGCGAATAGTGAGATATGTGAGTGTTTTCCGGACGCGAACTCCACACCGCCGGCGAGCCTAGTGAGCTGCACAGGGGCTGACGACCCACACCCATCGTGGCCTAGCTGCAAGCTAGCCTGGCGCCCATCCGGACCGAACAGTATACCAGCCGACTTCCCTACTAGGCTCACCCGCTAACGCAGCCTCCGTTACCGGGACGACGGCATTTGGCGCCCCTGCGTGTGGCAAAAATAAAGAAAATTTCAGTGTTCTACAGCAACTTGTCAACATCCAAGCTGAGTGGTATGCGGGAAACGGCTATTTCGTGCGCGCGACGTGATTAGGGTCAGACAGGCAGGCGCGACCAGCGCAGCGAACAAAGAGCATCCCTCCCCACCCTCGCAACTTTCCAGCGGAGCGAGCGACGCAGCTGGCCTGCGTCACGACCCAACACCTGTCGGAGCTATCGCCCTTCTCTTTGTGCGATCGTCCGGGCAGCTATCGCCCTCCCTTTTGTGCGATCGTCCGGGCAGCTATCGCCCTCCCTTTTGTGCGATCGTCCGGGCAGCTATCGTCCTCCCTTTTGTGCGATTGTCCGGGCAGCGTCCCACACTCCTTCCTCGACGCTGCGCGCGCAGACAACAGCACGACCTAACCTCCCACTTCCCCCCTCCCCCCCCCCCAGAGTTATCACTCTCCTCTTTGTGCGGTCGTCCGGGCAAGGGGCCACCACGCCTCCCCTCGTTTCAGAGTGCGCGCGCACGACCATGTAACAAACAACTACGATCAAAACAAACACCAGACACCACTCCATTAGTTTTGATTCTTAAAGATTCCAATGTTAAAAGTAATTTAAACATTTTATTAAACATTTTCGACTGACCATCACCTCAGATCTGATAATAACACCAACACAATGTTACCCCACACAATGACCATTTTCTGTGCTAAATGCTCCTTGCCAAAAAACATGGATCTACTGACGGGAACATTACCATAACACAACACGTGCCTGTGTGCACCGGACATGGGAAAAGTCCCAACCAAATGTAAGACCGTGGCCAACGCATGGGACATACCAGGGAACCCCATCTGGAGAGGGGAGACAGAGGTGAAGCCACCACTTCCTTGGCAACTAACCCAAGGAAACCCAAACACTGGTAACCCCTCCACCGGGACACCACCCGTCGACACGAAACCAACTCTATGTAAAAACTGCGCTCAGTGCGGCTCCAAACAGACGCCCGTGCAACAGTACTCACCTCTGGTCGACCTGAGCACACCATGGGTAGCAGCACCACATGTGGAGATGAGTGCCGGAAGGACCACGCTACCGGAGTTCAGCGGACTATCACACGAAGACACAAGGGCCTTCCTGCGACAGTGCAACGTACGCTTGGCGCGAGCGAGGGTACCGGTTGACGAGTGGGCGCAACGGACGAGCGAACAGCTACGAGGCGCTGCACAGCAGTGGTGGAGCCTTTGGGGCCAGTTCGACATGCCATGGCCCGAGTTTGTGGACCGGCTCACACGGCGGTTTAACACTGGCCAAGCGATAGTACTCTGCACGTCCCAATTCTACGGGGAACAGCAGCGGGACGGGGAGCAAGTGGAGCTGTTCATCGCCCGCAAAGTACAGTTGTTTCGGCGGATCGCCCCAAACATGGATCTGACATCTGCGCTCCCGACCATCACCACACTGCTACGTGACGAGCTCCAGCCTTTTCTCCACAACAGCCAACACCTCTCAGTAGAAGACTACGTGCAGCAGGCAGTGGCCACGGAGAAGAACTTGCAGAAAATCTGGCGGCGAGGTGCACCAGCCCCAGAGCGGGCAAACAGCAGCCACTTCACAACACAGTACAGCCGGCCGACAAACCAACCAGTCAGGACAACCGAGTGGCAAACCCCACCCAGACGACAGCGGGCCATCGATGGTGCGACAGCACCACCAATGGCACTCAACCCACAGGGCTACCGTGAACACTCACAGCCACGTGAATATGATCGGCCACCACAGTGCCAACGAGGCTGTCCCAGCGGAACATACCACTGGCATCGTGAGTGCCCCCTCCCTCCATCACAACGCCAGCACCCGACGACAACCTCATCGGGAAACGGGCCACCGGGGGCGCGGAACTAAGGAGCCCGCCCCCCACAAGACCACCATCCGCACCACCGACCATGCCGGCACCACCTACCACAGACCCAGCACCATTAACATCATCGGCACCACCTGCCACAACACTCTCCCGGGCACCAACTGCCCCACCACTGGGGGCACCACTGGCTACTGGGAGCACAACTGGCCCCAGGCCAACCCTGGGCCAGCTGTTCCAACTGCAAGACCACCTGCTGCGCATACCGGTGGAGGTGAATGGCCGGCCGGCCGCAGCGCTGGTGGACACAGGCGCCAGCCATGTGTTCATCACCCCGAGCCTCGTACCACCAGGGGCACTCCGGCCTCACCATGCGGAGCTGCGTCTAGCGACCACCACACGACCAGGAGTGACGGTGGGCCAGGCGGAGATTGAGGTAAGCCTTCGGGACCTTAGTACCACAGTGACTGCCCTTGTTGTGGAGGATTTACACGAGGCCCTTGTCCTGGGACAACCATGGCTAGCAGCACATGATGCTGTAGTGGAGCTAAAGTCAGCCCGCGTCCACGTGGGAATACAGAAACGGTTCACAGTGTATGGCATAGGCTTCACACCTGAACCACCTAGTGAGCCGCTGACTCTGAGACAGTTACACCACGATGTCCCCCTACAGTATCAAGCCGCCATCGAACAGGTACTCTGCGAGAGGCAGGGTGTGTTCGCCACAGCCAGCCCACTCCGACGCACCACAGTAGCGGAACACCAGATCCCCACCACCCATGATCGACCTATTCACCAGCCACCTAGGGGGTATGGCTTCAGGGAGCAGCGTGCCATCCGGGAGCAGGTGTCAGAGATGCTGCAAGATGGCGTCATCGAGCCATCCAGTAGTCACTACAATTCCTGTGTGGTGTTGGCCCCCAAGAAGGATGGCTCATTACGGTTTTGCGTCGACTTCCGGCCCCTGAACGCCATCACCGTCAGTGCTCCGCCCCCTCAGATCAGTGTCGAGGCCGCCTTAGCTGGGCTAGGACGGGCCAAGGTGTTCAGCACCCTTGACCTGAAGGCCGGCTACTGGCAGGTGCCCATACGGCACGGGGACAGAGAAAAGACAGCCTTCACCATCCCGGATGGGCGGCGCTTCCAGTTTAGAGCCATGCCTTTCGGCCTTAAGTGCGCACCTGCAACATTCCAGGAAATGATGACACGAGTTCTGGAGGGCTATTTGGGGCAGTTTGCCATGGCCTACCTGGACGATGTCATTGTGTTTTCTGAGACATGGGAAGACCATGTCCAACACCTAGCACTCGTTCTGGAGCGGCTGGCCACTCACCACTTAACGGTAGCTCCGCTCAAATGCCACATCGGCGCTTCAGAAGTCGAGTTCCTGGGACACGTCGTGGACGCAGCGGGTAACCGCCCACAGCCCAGCCACCTGCAGAAAATCGCAGAGGCCGAGGTTCCCCGGACCCGCAAGCAATTGCAGCGGTTCATCGGCCTCGTCAACTGGCTGAGGAGTTATGTACCGAACTTCTCTCATGTCATTGCCCCCCTGACTGACCTCCTGTCCCCACAACACCGCTACCAGTGGGATGCAATTGCTCAGAAAGCATTTAGCCAGGTCAAAATGGTGTTCACACAATGCCATACTCTGGCACGGGTCGACCCAGAGCGTCATTTGTACTTGCAGACCGACGCCAGTACCCTGGGGGTAGGGGCCGTGCTGTTCCACCTGGACCAGCATGGGGGTCAGCAAGTTATAGATTATGCCAGCGCGAAGTTCGGCTCAGCAGAACGTCGTTATCATAGTAACGAGCAGGAGTGCCTGGCTGTTGTGTGGGCGATGAAGAAGTACCGCCCACACTTGGAAGGGAAGTCCTTCACACTTCGCACAGACAACCAGTGCCTAACCTGGTTGCATACAATGCAGGGAAGGAAGGGCAAACTGATCCGGTGGGCGTTGTTCTTACAATCCTTCGACTTCAACGTCGAACACGTCCCCGGAGCAGACAACCAGCTGCCCGACCTTTTGTCCCGTGAGCCGGACGAGCGCAATGAGCTGATCGACCCAGAAGAGTGGGAAGACATGTTGCCCCCCAACAGCCGAGACAGGCTACCTCACCCAGATGTGACTTGCACTCGGATCACAGCCGACACACTGGAAGAGGGCGATCCTCCGTGTACCTCGAACGACGTCCACCGACGGGTACTAGAGGCACAAGAAGTCTCACCAGAAGCTGCCCGTCGACGCCAGCAGGTGACCGAAGGAGATCAGGAGACCTGGAGTACCCAGGACGGGACATTGATGAACCGAGCACCCGGGGAACATGTCGAGTGGAAAACATATGTACCACCCGAGGCACGAGAGGCTGTGCTACGTTTCCACCATGACCATGACTTGGCCGGCCACCCAGGTACTGACCAAACACGACGGGCAGTGGGTCAGTTCTACCACTGGCCCGGAGTCACCCGCGATGTACGAGATTACGTGCGTGAGTGTGAGATATGCCAGTCGCGGAAGGCTCGAAGACGAGATGGGGAGGAACAACAGCAGCCCCATGAGCCCACCACGGCATTCCAAACACTAGCGCTCGACGTGATGGGCCCCTACCCACGAACTCCTAGAGGACACCGCTTCATCCTCGTAGTAACCGACCTCTTTACACGCTGGACGGAGGCCTACCCATGTCGGAACGTGCGGGCGGCCACGATCACCAAGATCTTGAGCACAGAGTTCCTGCCACGCTGGGGCTACCCACAGTCGGTTCTCACGGACAATGCCAGTCAGTTCCTGGGCCGGTGTTGGAAAGCCTGGTGTGGAGAGCAACAAATCCGGCACCACACTACACCTGCCTACCACCCGCGGGCCAACCCCACAGAATGCAGGAACCAGGAGCTGAAAGTGCAACTCCGCATCCGTTTGGGCCAGGACCATGCCCAGTGGGACCAACACCTCACAGACGCACTCTTTTGTGTCCGGCGCCGGACGAACGCCGCCACCGGTATGACACCCGCCGAGATGGTCCAAGGGCGCAACCTGCCACTACCCGGGGAGTGGACCACTCATGGGGTTCCGCACACAGCGGAAGATTTGGAGGAACGGGCCCAGCGTCGCAACCTCGCACACGAGGGCGCACGCCAGAGGCAATGGGCATACGCGCAGGAGATCACACCTATAACAAATCAACCCCCTCCTGGGGTGCGGGCCGGGGATCAAGTCTATGTCCGGGTCCACCCGTTGTCAGCTGCCCCTCGCAATTACTGCGCGGGGTTAGCCCCGCGATGGGGCGGGCCCTACACCGTTCAGAAACGGCTCGGCCAGACGACATACCAGGTATGCCTAGGCGGGCGCCGAGTGAAGAAAATACACCGGGATGACCTACGACTCGCCCCACTCCCAGGAGACAGGCTCCCGGGGAAACCGACTCCCAACTGCCCATCCGTCGACACGAGGTCACAGGGGGAACCGGATGAACCGCAAACACCCTCCGCTGGGAGGAATAGCGAACTACCCGACGTACAAACCCCGTGCCGACCGCAGCCTCAACAAGAAAACCTGGGGCAATTCAGCATCACAGATGTCTCAGCAGAGGAATCTGAGCCCGAAGCTGATGGCATGCCGCCCACCCTACCAGTCGTGACTGAGCCGGAGGAGCTAGACCCAGAAACACTGGAGTCGCCCACTCGCGGTGCCTGGGGCCACCTTGCACCCCTAGAAGGAGCCACCTTCACAATGTATGTGAGCGATCCGGATGAAGAACCACCCATCGGACCACACCGACAGTCACCGCACCCCCCCTTCGTGGAGGACTATGCAGGAGACCGGCCCACAACACCCGGACCAAGAGGCCAAAACCCGAGCTGCCCATGGGCCGGTGGCAAAACAGGGAGTCCCCAGTGCTATCAGGCAGCTGAAACCAACAATACAGACATGTCACCAGGTATCCCTGAGCGGGAGAGGGTGCCCTACCGTTCATTGTCAGTCCAAATCGGCCTGGAGAGAGAGACAATGGCATCACTGGACCCACAGATGGGCCCTTCGGTAGGAAGCCCAGCGCAGGAAAGGAGTCCATGCCATCTGCAACAAACGCGGGGGCAACCCGAATATGGGGTAACCACCATAAAGACCAATGACAGCCCAAAACCTCTGGGGAGTCGGGCAGGAGACGGTCGACCTGACCACCCCCGCCGAGTACGACGGCCACCCAGGTACCTGGAGGCATACCACATGGGAAACATCCCAAGGGCCCTCGTCTGGAGACGCCGCCCCCAGGTACACCACGAGGGACACAGGGGGAAGCAGAGCGCAGACCCTACCAGCGGCAGCTCTCACAGGTGCCTCCCACCTGGACCTGCTGCCAGCAGGGAGGGTGCAAACACGCCGCGGGGGCCAGAGCGAGGGGTAAGACCGGTCTTCTCCAGGGGGGGGCATTTGACATCGTACCTCCGTGGGCAGTAAAGCCCGGTCCCCACCCCGCCAGCACCAGCCCCCGCTGGCGAAATGCACCCTCACACCCCTCCTCCGCGCAGTCACCATCACTAGTCAGTCTTCGCCCGCGCGCGACCAAGGACGGAAGTGTAACTCTGTGAGACTCCGCGAGACGTGAGACCGCGAGACGTGAGACTCCGCGAGACGTGAGACCGCGAGACGTGAGACCGCGAGACGTGAGACCGCGAATAGTGAGATATGTGAGTGTTTTCCGGACGCGAACTCCACACCGCCGGCGAGCCTAGTGAGCTGCACAGGGGCGGACGACCCACACCCATCGTGGCCTAGCTGCAAGCTAGCCTGGCGCCCATCCGGACCGAACAGTATACCAGCCGACTTCCCTACTAGGCTCACCCGCTAACGCAGCCTCCGTTACCGGGACGACGGCACTTCGTAGCTTGCAAGCGTAGACTGAGCTGCTGTTGAAGGTTTCACGTAGACCCACAGAGATGACTTCTTAATAAGCAATTCACTTGTAGCCTCACTTGTCTCAGTTATAGTTTCAGCTACTGTGTTCAGCTTACACAGCTTACATAACTCCCTGCACAAATTTTGAACCCATATTTTTTTTTTAATTTTCATCCTCAATTAGTGAATCTTTGAACCGTGGATCTACCATCATATAAAACACATTTACTTCACAATCTTGGTACACCATGTAACGTGATCGCAAGCTAAGTAAGTTCTTGGCCAGAGTTTTTTTTTTGACGCGCGGGACAGGATAATTGCCTGAGCCGTCACTACGCGAGGAATTTGGGAAGGGTGGGAAGGGTATGGATAGGTAGGGGGGGGGGGGGGGGGGTTGCCGCCTGCATCCGGTCGTTTACTGTGTATTATCCTATTGAAAAACATTGACATAGCATGTTAGGCTTTTGGAGTCTTTGCTGCGAGTATGCGGCCAGATGTTTTCCACATGGTCTGTAAAATTTTCTTTCTCTTTGCTGTCACGTTCCGAACGAAATTACAGTGCCGACAAACCATGTTTCACCCTCTAATCTGAAAACTGTCACCTATAACGTCCCGGTTGTGTGGAGTTTACAGACACGTATTTATCTTTATCAGTATGCTGACAGTTCAAATCTATTTTAAACAACCTGACATTTTTCTATGTAAAATACGTTAGTTATCGCTTCGAATTACTGTGTTCAAACAGGCTTTACGTTGCCAGATGTAGTGGAATAACTCCACATACATAACTCTAAAACATTACGAAAATCCAGCGGAACTTTTGCCCCCACCCAACGAGAGAAACATCCGTGATCCCGAAATGTTTCCCGGTTTCAGTGATCCTGCTCAGCCTTTTTCGTAAATGACTGAATATTCGTTTTTTCGAAGTGTTAGTATTCGAAATCGAATCGAATACGAATAATAAACTATTCGTTTTGATATTCGAAAATTCGAATATTCGCACAGGCCTAGTGATACGGGAGCAATCGCAGTTTCCGAACTCCTGCATTTATATTGGCTGGAGCGCCAGTCACATCGCACACAAGACTGATATTGCTACTGATTACAGATACTTTTAGGGATGAGTCACAGAACATGACCAATTTTTTTTATATCTGCAACTAAATTACAGGTGGTGATTTTATGACCCGTCGCTATAGATGCATAACTGAAATCACAATAAAATAAAGGACAGCCATAAATTTTCACAAAAACAAAGAAAGATGATGAAACTGAGAAGGATGAAGATCTTCCAGGACAAAGGAACATCCTGAAAATACACCAGAAAGGAGAAAAAATTATTTTTCAAGTTTAACATACCTATTAAGGAGATTTCAGAAGAACCCAAAAATATCTATAAAGGCTAATTCACGTGTCTAACAAGACAATTTGTGATTAAAACAATTTTTTATAGTTTGCTTTTTAGGCTTTTTATTTCATAAAGCTATTTATAAATTAAAATTTATACTTGTAAATAATTTAACATTTTCAAACATTTGGAATATCAATAAACAACTACAAATGTACAAAAATATACTCAAAAATCAACAATAATGCAACAAGAAACTGTACAGTTTTCATGCTGAAAATAGTTTGCACATACACAGCAGGAGGGAAATTCACTTAAATGTGTATGTGCTTAGAATTATTTAACACTTAAAAGTATGCATAAGTACATTATGATATACTTACCTTTACATCTGAATACTTATTTGAATAGTTTACCAGTACACAGTATTGTAAAATATTTTAGCCAAACATATTCAGGTCTACTGGCCTATGCAATATTAAAAATATTTGTCTTTTACTGTAACATTATCACTTTTTTTCCCCCTGCTTACACACAATTACATTACTAATGCAATATTAGGAACATGTTATTTCTTTGTGATATGATAGTTCTTCTAATTAAATATTAAATTGATTTTAAATTAGGGTTGTGCGCACACTGCTACTCTTAAATGAAATGAAAATAAACAATGCAACGAGAACTTCAGTGAAAATTGAAATTAAATACAAAATTCTTAGTAAAGGTTAAACTCTAAATAAGAAATTTTTCAGAATCGTAAAAAATTATCTTATTGTAACATGAAACAGCTCTGTCCATATGCGTAGGTAGTTTTCTTTACTGAAGACAGATCCATACAGATTTAGCTTTATATACCCATGCAGCAAATTCCGGAAACTAAAAATACTGAAAATGCACCCTGGAACAAACTAGAAACTTTATTTACAATGCATTTAACATTTTTTTGAATATTCCAAAAATTAACAATCCAACACTTACGCATATTCCACGCATCCAAAATGTTTTGAATGTTTTCTGTTCATTGCTTCCAGAATTTTGTAGTATTTGTTAAGTATTATCAATAAGAATGATATAGCCATAAGCTTGACAAAGGCCTGATGAAGGTAGGCATTAAAATAATTTACCTATTTAGGACCAACTTCACCAATGCTTGGCTTGTAGGTTTTAATTTCACCAGATATTTCTCGCATGCCACTAAGCTCATGCAGTAAACCCTGGCTGAACATTATACTGATGCTCATTATCTCCTTAACTAAGTGATAAAAAGCTTCTTTTATAAATTTTGGAGGCAAACCCAATTATTGTATGCAAAAAAGTTTATTTTCCACATGGTTGCAATTCTTGAATAATATAACTCCTTTCAATGCTAATACAAAGCTGAATACAGTATCAGATATCAATAGAAAATCTATGCATTCTGAATTTATGTTTTCTTTCAGACATGTAATGTTATATCCCTAAAGCAGTTAATCGCATAGTAGGTGTAGATATTTGCCTAGTCTAGTAGATAAATTACTGATTTCCTGTTTACTCAACCCCCTCTGTAGTATTTTCAATTTCTCTTCAACAAATTCACAGTTCCTCTCTTTGTGGAAATTATCTCAAGTTATATCCGTCCCTAAAACCTAGTCCGATATCAATTCTTCCAGTTGTGTCCAAAATGATTGTTCCGTTGTTATTTACTGTTAGGTACACATTAATGATATAGTCTACACCCTATCCTGCTGACCAGTTTCAGTACCTTGGTTCACATCATGGTATAGGCACACATTCTCATCATTCTTAATGAATCATGAATTTGTTCGCTTTTTCAACCCCTATTTTTTTTATACCCCTTGAGCTAATGGTACATGTTATCCAGACACATTTCAGAAGAAAGGTTTTTGGGACACTTACCTTAACATGTACCATTACTTTAAATATATGCAATATTTTTCATATTAGTGAAGTGAGAATTTTCAGTTTTTCAAAAATGCCTCATTGACGTTTTATAAACGAGCAAAATCTCTTATCCTGCTTGGCTTGGCCATTGTCCTGAATGTGCCAGATTAGGAGCTTTTACAGTATGAATACAAACTTTAACATGATCATGAACCAACCACATGATTTTTCATTGCTAAACCACAATATATGTACATATAAGTTGATGTATAATTTTACATGCTGCTAAGTCGTCCATAGAAAATGTCTTAAAAGAAAATTATTTGTGGCATATGCTAAAACCCTAACATTTGTACAAAAATATTTTAAATCCTATATCTATTAAGGGACTGCTCACATTCAAGGCCCTCCATCACTTTATTATTTTATATTTTAAGGCATCTTATGTCGGATATTGTATAGAAATGAATGGAAATGATGCTTAACAATTAAAAATAAAAATTGTTTAAATATTCAGTTTTTTTTTTAAATTACAATAATGGAACTCCTAACCAGCACAGTAACTAGTTTCATGTAAATCAAACTTTTCTTGGGTGTTGTAATATTCATTTAACTAAAAAAATTTGATTTAATTGACCTTCATCACAACCATTTCTTCACAGAATCAAATATTGCATATTCTGAATATTTTAATATCTATTTCACTAGCGAATATTCGCACAACCCTAATTTTTATGTTATGAAGTTTTCATGATTGTTTAGCGAGATATACACAAAACCTTTCCTGGGTTCTGTAATTCTCATCTTACATAAGATGGATTAACATAGATAATTAACACAAGTTCATCAAAGTATTAATTATTTTAAGCAGCACCTAGACAGTAACTACCTGCATGATGTTTCACTGCTGAACCACAAACACAATATTTTATCGTATAAACAGTGGCGGACTTGCCTTACATAGTGACTATGCCCAAGACTAGAGCATCTAGATATAGGGCCAGCCAGACTGCTAGTTTGCCTCTGTGTATGAATTGTATAATGGTTAGTCACAAATATTGCGCTGCTATGTCTTCCAAAGAAAATTACACATACAATTAATACATACATGTACTATACTCAAAAACTCTTTTAACATGTTGTGCAGATCTTGAAACTATACTTAATGTGATACACATTAAATGTAAAACAATGTGCATTAACTTCTGACATGTACAGCTGCACTATACAGATTAAAAATCACTGTATAACTGATTAACATTAACATGCTTGTAATCTAAATTAATGTTACAAAAGCGATATTGAAATCTATTCTGGAAAGCATTAACAGTCATATTCAAAGGCAATAATTAACACAAAAAAAAAATTTGTACCTATACTATTTCTTTCTTAAATGCATGAAAAATATATTTAGTCAGCTGTGAGGAAATCTTATTCCTGAAAACTAGTCTTTTATCATTTAAATTACCAATGTTTAACAAATTACAGAACATAAATTTGTTATGAAGCTCTTTCAATAATTTTTTTAAGTACATATGTACAAAATCTTTTATCTTTTTTATAAATGTAGCACACAGAATTCTAAAATGCTTTTGACCAGAGGAATGATTTTATCTGGAATGATGCAAGGCATAAAAATTAGTGTTTCACTAACAGTTACAAATACTATTTAACTAATCTTTTCAGTCTTCAACAAGCCGATAACTTCTTCCGATGTTTTGGTGTGTACCTCAATCATAGCATCTCTCGTCTCTGCCACCAAAGCATTCACGTCATCCTTCGTCCTGCCAACCGTAGGTATTGGAGGCAAGATGGTTATTATCACAGAACCTACAATAAACAGAAAATTTAAAAAATATAAAGTTCTAAAAGAATAAAATAAAAAAAACTTGATTTTTAATAACTGAAAATGTGTTCCAGTTGGCAGGGTTTGTACACAAACAAGTCATGTAAATGTACATACAAAAACAGTCAAGTATTTTGTATGTGTAACCACTTAGCACTTAGCTCTTGGTACCTATACATTTTGTAGGAGTAATTTCATGAAAATTGAACGGAAGTCAATGAACGGAAATGTGGGACAAAGAAGGCAGACCCATGTGTAGAAACACAAACCTGTGTATAGTCATTTTCATCAAAATTAGATTATATACCAAACATACACCTATCCCTCACTTAGCACGACTAATTCCTTCCTAAAAATGTTTGTGTTATTCTAAATCACGTATTCTGAAGCATTAGTTTCCATAAATAGCAAGGCTAATGTTTTTAATGTGTTCCAAAATTGTGTCGCAAAATATACTTTACAAAATATAAATGCGTTGAATAACACTCAACTATAAATATGTCACAACATTTATCTTTATATGCCTCCATCGCACTTTGTATGACAAATACGACACCGCGTAATGGGAGATACGTGGTTATGTACTTTATCGTCAGTCGGCTGGCTGACTTGCCCGTCCGGACGTGACCTTCAACTCACGTCGCGTACCTTTCCAAACCATCCTCTACTGACAGTGAAACAGATTACTGTCCAGATAATTACATTTTAATTTTTTAAAAATTAAAGTGCTTATTCGCGTATCACCACCTGGTTCACACCAATCCTGTCAGGCCAAAGATTATTTTTTTCATTGCAACATTCATTTAAAAACCTTTTCCACGTGTATCATCTGTTTATTTCTGTTCTGGTATTTAATGTCAATTATATTCCCGCTAGTACAACCAACAGCATCAGACTTATATAAACTTTTGGTAAGAGTTCATATTTCAAACTATTGTGCGCACAGTTGTTTTACTTAAAAGTTAAGTGCGACTAACATAAGCGTGGTCTTCATGACAATCTGAGCCGAAATACTTGTAGTTTTATCTCAAATACTTGAACACGATGGATTATGAGTGATCAAGCACGTAGTTACCGGAAGCTGAATGGGCAGACGTTGCTTTTGTTTGAGTGAATTCCCTGCCACTGGCTAGACTGAGTTCACGGCCCAGTTTATGGCCAGGCATCAATAGTACGGCACGGCGGCATACGCGCTGACGTAAAAACAATTGGTCCTTTACATTCCATAGCTGATGTTTGTACAACAGCCAATAGCATAGACAGACCTGCACGCGCAGATCTCTCTTTCCCCCTTGTTTGGCTAACTGTATCCCACGGTACATCTATTGTTTACAGAAGTTGAAACATAATTTATGGTGTCGTGCTCAACTTTTTTCTTTTTTGCGCCTGCAGAGATTTTGTGCTAACTGAAATTTACAGACGTGCTATTCAAGACTGGGGCAGTAATTTCACATTGTGCTAAATGAATCCGCGCAATCTGAAGACGTGCTAAATGAGGGATAGGTGTATTGGTGTGCCAAATGAAACTTTATGATAGTGAAACTATCCCGAAATATATTTAAAATTATTGCATGTTGACGTAGCTCATGTGTTGTTACCAACAATGCTGTTTTTTTTGTGGATATGTACCAAGCTTTACAAGGTAGGCCTAACCTGTATTCAAAAATATAGTTCCTTTATTCAATTTTTGTGTCATGAGTCAATTTTATTGATTGTTTTTACCTCTGGCATAATTTACATGTTTTTTATTTATTATTTCATACTTACTTGTAAATTGTTAGCAAGAAAAATACTTTGATTTCATAATTTTCACTATGCAAATATTATACGATCTTTCTTTTCGCCGACCATTGGGACATGTTTGAGTAGTGTGTCGCATGGCATGGAATTACAGAACTAAGACAACTTTGCCCGACAACTTGTCCACACCATGCTCACCAAAGCATCCTAACTGCTCCGAAACTACCTGTAGTGCATCAAGTGCACTAACAATTTTTTTTCTTTAAAGCCACCCTGCCTACACCAGCACATTAACTGCATCATACACATCAAATGCACCAACTTTGAAAAACATTTTAAGAAATAATTTTAGCTCAAGTTTTAAAGGGGGAAAAAAAATTACATTTTTTCTTAAATATTTTATATTACATATATTATATTACATTTTCATATATTTATCATGATCAATGTTATTTTTAAGAATTCTACATTAAATTTTGTGTCCAAGTTCCGTATTATAGGTTTCTTTCCAACATGAGCACACATGAATCTGCTCATTACAGATATTAGATGTTTATGACATCACTGGAGAGTACTGGAAACTCACTTTTTATTATTATTATTTTGTATCTTAACAAAACTCTCTAAATAACAAAACACATAATTGTGTAATACATAAGTTTGAATATTTAATGCATTTAAATTCATAAATTATTGCAGAACGCATAATGGGTTCTCAGTTTAAATTTATTATTTTATGATGAACATTACAATTTGAGGAAAATAAATTAAATATTATTTGAGTAATTTCTATGATAACTTCTAACACATATCTCCATCTGTTGGTTTGGTTATTTTATATAAGGTAGGCCTATGGCCTTTAGTTTTTACTAAATATAAAAATATAACATATAAACAAAATATAAATGATAGTGTGTATGTGTGTGTATATAAATAATTAATTTCCTATCCTCTATGTCGTAAAATATTTTTCAGTAACAAAAACTATATTACATACAACGTACAAAATGCTACACATACTCATATTCAATATCTGGAACAAAGTACAATTATGTTAATTCAACTTAGTAATTTTCCACACATATTGTGATTTAGGTTCCAAACTACTAATTTAGTTTTAAAAAAATCTTAAAATTTTCCCAAAAATTTGAAGTTTTAGTGCTTTGATGTGATCTGCAAAAGTGTCTTTGAGCAAGCTCTAGTTAATGTCTACGACACGGAGATAAATGTACTTAATATGATAATTAACAATTCGACTTGACATACCAGAATCAAATATTTTCTTCTTGTCGTCAAGGAAGTAGTACCTGGAAACCACAACAGGTTGCACTGGAGTCTGGGAAGAGATGGCAACATGAAATGCACCTTTCTTGAAAGGCAATAAAGTTGCTCCATTATTTCTAGTACCTTCAGGAAACATGCACAGTTTTGCCTACAAAACAAACAAAAAGGTACAGCTCGAGACTTGCATGTGATACACATATTATACATGCTATGAAGTGGGTTATATCAGGAGGGACAGCGCTAGTTAGGCCTACTTCGAGGTGCGCTTCTGTGACATTCCATGAGACTTTACAAGCCCGAGACCCAAATACGACTCCATCTATGTGACTGATGAGCATCTTCCATATTATATAATATGTCCATGAAAGAATGTCCCAGTTTCAATGGTATATTATGACGTCAGCCGGGGCTTCGCCCCACGAGCCTGATCACCTTCCGTTCCCTTTCCCACCACCTTTCCTACCCGGCATTTGTGTCGTGACGTACGTAGCCGTGTGAGATTCAAACTGCGCGCCACAAACTACAGCAAGAGGGCGCTTAGCTGCAGTGCGCCGCACCCCTATAAGTCTTAATAAATATTGTAATCCTTTTCTTTTCGCACCAAAATAGTGTCACAACGGCTATGCATGTGAGTGTCTTTTATTTAACTAAATCATGATGTTTTGTTATTTAATAAGTGCAAGCGCGAACAAGGACGCTCCCTAGCTGGCGGCGGAGGAACTAGCATGTAACTGGATTCAAACTGTTTTCTATTATATAAGTAATTATTACAGACGGTCTGGGTATGGATGTGATGTACTTATTTTTGTAAAAGGATTTATGTATTTTTCAATAGTAACCCGAGGCACGCCATAGCTAAGTTGTAACGGTAATTGTGTTCGGCGCGAAGGGCGCCATGTTGCCTTCCGCAAGCCCGGGTCTCGCCCCAGTCTCTTTCTCCAGCCGGCCGAGGGCGGACGTGTCCAACTCGAGGCGACCACGTGCGTGGTTCGCCTCCTCACCTAATTCGATTCGTGCCTCGGGCGTTTTGTAGCAGTATCAAGGGATGATTGTGTAAGGGCGTGTAACGTGAGTAATAAAACCAACTTAATTGAGTCACGTGTTTGTGTTCGGGGGGCCACGTGGGTCCTTAACATGGTCAGCGGCGTGTGGGACGCCCTGAGAGCTCACTGCGGTAATTAAAAGCGTGCCCGACGCTGAGAGCGGGCTTAGTTAGGGACAGGAGCTGCGTATAACATCTGGAGGGCTAATATCTCGCCGCACACGGGCCACGTAACGCCCTGAGTTAGAGTTCTCCAGCCGGGTCCATGTGCCCACTCACGTGGTGGCGTCCATTAGTTTCCACCAATATTCTAACTTCAACACCGGTACGCCCTCAATTATAACAGTTTAATTTAGACTTTACAATACAAATCATACATCAAATTAAAAGTAAACTAACATAGTTTTTTTCTTATAAATGTTCAATATGTGCAACTTTAGTTATACGGCACACATCCAACCTAAAGTCAGATTATTCCCACACTTTGGTTAACAAGTCTGGTGTAATGGATTTCTGTGTCTCAACTCTGACAAATCATTAGGTAGCGGCAGAATGTAGACACAATCTTTTAAAAAGCCTCAAAGGAAAAATCAAATGGTAATTATGTCAGGTGAACGTGGAGGTCAGCAAAAAAGAGCTCTGTCATCATGACAATTGGCAAATGCTTTTTGCCACATGGGGGATAGAAATTAAACTTTAGACGAAATACACGTTAAACTGAAATTACAGATTCACTCTTAGCAAATTGCAGAACACAAAACGCTTTACGCACATGAATCGCCATTTTGTGTATGTCGTGCTGCAAGCGAGAAAACAATAAAGCAGTACTCGTGCATGCGCTTAGCTAAAACTTTATTGAGTTTTTCTTTGATTGTGACCTGAAACCAACACACTACAATGCTTACAGTTGATACTATTAAAATTAATAACTGGGACATTCTTTTATGGAAATACTGCATTTCTTGTAAACCCTATTGACACAGAAATCTCTTCCAGCGGGGACATTACTTAAACTGAAACTGCTCATCAGAATGAGTTCTCTGAAAACCCTACACTCCTCAGCACTGAGCATAAACTTTCCCGTAGCTAATCAAGGAGTCAAAACACGTTACGTACATAGAAGTTTAAATTTCAAGCTGTGAAAAATCAATTTTTTATGTACAATCACCCAGAAAAACTTAAAAGACATTCTCAACACAAAGCCAAACCACGATAATATTATTATTGCAAATACATAAAAACCATTGTGGATACAAAATATTTCATATGCATCGTAATGCAAAACAAAACCATCTCAGATGGTGCCTTGGTATGGTATCTTAGTCCTAGGAATAAGGAACTCAAATTGTCAAAATTACTGTTGTGTCCCAGTGTCTAAGTGATCATATTCTTGGGGCCTTAATGACTGAATCATAACCCAGTATTTTGGCTAATCATTTCATCTACATAATCATGAAACTGAAATACATTATTTTTGGCCAGAATCCACAACAAAATATCTGTTGAAAATAATATATTAATTGATGAGTTTTATAAGACCCACTGAAAAATGTAAGGACCTGGAATAAAATTATATTAAGGAAGCACAACCCTATTCAAGCAGGCATAGCTAAAACTGTAACAATAGTTACTCCAATCTGCAAACATTGACTTCAACAAGAGCTCAAATCAAATTTCTATGCTTTGTCGAGTTATAAAATGTATTACAGAAACTGTATTTCTAAATGTGGATAGCATTAATAAAATTTTACCCCTTAAGGCTGGGTTTTACACACCATGATTGCTTCCATTATCTCATCATTATTATTAGTTAAGGGCTATTTCTGTAAATTTAACACTTGCCTTCTTGTATATGTTCTGTCACAAATATTTTCATCAGAATTTACTAAGTGGATTATATGGGTGTAAAAAGTCACGCAAGTCATAATAATTACAAATAATGTGACTTTTTACTCTCATTATATTGCACATAGTTAATACCCATTGAAAATATTTGTGACAAAACAACATATGCAAGAAAGATACAGTGTTAATTTTACATAATTAGCCCGTAACTAATAGTAATGATGAGAAAATTAAAAAAATCATCATAACGTGCCAATGGTTCGATAATTTTTACCCACCCTGTTGGTACAATTCTGATTATTACTCACCCTGTTGGTATGATTATGATTGTTACTCACCCTGTTGTTACGCACAATATCTGCTGTGCTATTAATGGTGGACTGGGCTCGCTCCACATTGAGCCGGTCAATGAAAATTGTGCCCCACAGCCAGGTGGCCAATCCAAATGGGCCAAGGTACAGCACTTCTTTCTTCGAAATGACAGTGCACCTCTGCAGCTTTGGCCAAATTTCTCCCAACACTATCCAATAAAAATTTAATAATTTTACTTTGCTGGTTTTCAATAGCACAGCAAATTGGTTTCAACACCGTAAATCCTGGCTTATTTAGCAAATAAAATGACTACAAATATAGTATATGGAAAAAACATAAAAAAAGAACAGCCTTGGTTCACATTTAAAAAAAAAAGCAAATGCAATGGTAACATACACTCATGCCAACTAAACAAATTTATCACAATCACAAAAGCAGCAGTTTTAACTTAAAAATTTCATGCAAAATAGCAGCTCAAAATTTGTCTCAAAATTTTTGTGTCAGGCAATTTCATTTAACAAACTATCTCAGAAGATAATTTATCTTAGTAGTCACAAATGTTGATCAAACCTCTGAGTGCACACAGAGGTGACATGGTTTGAATCGTAGCAGACCTGACCAAGTGATGAACACCCGAACATGGTGGATGTTACCGTGAACTTGTGGGTCTTCTCGGGGGTGCTCCAGAGTCGTCCCCCACTACCGTTCCATCGCCGCTTCGCGTACGCCTCGTTCACTCTATCTGTCCTTTCAAGAGACCTAGAGGTCTGTGCTGAACATGCTTGAGCAAGATACACATACAGGAAGAGCAGCACGAAGGAGACTGAGAACAAACTTTACTTAAATAATTTTTTTTATGGATCACAAATACAACCTGACATGGCCGCGTCCTAACTGTCCTTATGCTAAGCGGGGGTTTGCGTCGATACATGTACTGAGATTAATTTGTGGGTGCCACCGTACAAGGGGCAAAGAACCGGGAGAGACTCTTTCAGGGCCGTGACGTCGTCCAAGTGAGGCGTGATTTTAACCCCCCTAAAGCCAATCCTAGTACTCGCCACTGGTCCACTCTCAGCGTCGGGTACTCTCTTCACCTACGCAGTGGGCTCTTACGGCATCCCACACGACGTCACACTCAGGATGTTGAAATAAACAAATACAAATAACAGTGGCGAGGCGTGAGGTTTACATGAGGGGAAGCAACAACTCCGTTCACATCAAAACTTGATTGGGGAGGGGGGGGGGGGGGGTTCGGGGCCCGGGAAAATATGGATTTCAAGGGTAAAAATGGTGCTATTTAAGTAGTTTTCTTAACTGAACATTGACTATTTCACAGGTAGAAAAATTGACATTTTCTTTTAAAATAAATTGTTTTTAAAATAATAATGTTTGACTTACATTATTCTGATAATAAAATACCTATTCTACATTACTTATATACTAAGTGGGAGTGTAGTATCATCGATATCTGGTACAAAATATATAAACAGACAACACATGGCAAAGTAAGTACTTAAAATAAAGAGAAGAACCTCATAAAAATGTACTAGAATAGTAAAAATTAAATCTTGGTATTTTTCGTACCAACACAAAAGAAATTATCTTCATACGTTGATCAGAAACTCTGTTAACTGGTACGTGTACCAAGAAACTGGCACGTCAATCATTCCTGAAACGCCACGATTTTTTTTCCTAGCCTAAATTATTCTAAGTGTGTAAGGGGAGGGTCCAGGGAGGACCTAAGTGTGTCTCAGGCCGAAGCCTATACACTCTACCATGCGGGTTTTTAACCATGCGGGGATCAATTAACATGCATTAAGCAAGCAGGTAACTACTGGACAAGAGGGAAGAAGGGTCCAGGTAAGAAGAGTTGGAGGGGCTGAAAAATCAACCATGCTGGAGTTGGGTGCTTGGGCCTTTCGACCCGCATTTAAATGTTGGGTACTCCTGGGTTATTATTAACCAGGGGCGCATGCGCCCCCAGGGGCGGGCGACTTCACTCGTCAGCCCAGCCCAGCTGCCCAGGCAGCCACAGTTAAACCAGATGTGGGCAGACGAGCCAGTAAACCGGCTCGAACTGCGGGCGCACGGGGCGAAAGGCAGCCTGACATTGCGCCATCTTCATCTTCCTTCTTCCAGTCAACAGCCAACAACCTTTCAAGCCAGGGTGGCGGTAAGTCGTTCAGGCGAATTAAGTATCTTGCGAGTCTGACCCTCTTGTCCTCCAAAATCCCGGGACGGTTGAAGGTCGCGCCGCCCAGGCTACCACTGGCTCCAACAGGGCCCCAACTTGAAGGCGCCGCCATCTCTTCCTTCAGAGTTACGATGCTGTTCAGTTCCGTTGCGCGCGCGGCAGTTCACAGCTCCGCAATTTCCAGCCCGCAGTTCGTCTACACTTCGCATCCAGGGCACATCGAGCTCCCCTGCGGTGCCTTCGCCGACGGAACTGCTTTCTGCCACGCGCCGAGCTGCATTCAGGCTACCTTTCACCCCGATAGCCGTAATAACGACTCCACAGGCAGGCCATTGGTCCGCGGACTGGTATTGGTTATTCACAGTCACCCCAGAGAGATTGCAACTCTCGAGCTGGGATTCCGTATCTGCCACCCGCGGGACGCGGTCGGTAGCATTTGGCACTGCTAGGCCGCCTCCCGTACGCCCACAAATCCCCCACGCACTGCCAGCCAACAGCCCGCGAGAGAGATGCGCGCACCCCGAGAGACGACCGCCGACTGAAACGCGACCTCGCCACCTGCCCTGCCGAACTCTAGCGGACATAGCCGAAGCAGTCGGCGGAAAAATTCCACCGTCTGCTTCGGCCATGTTCGCTTCAGTTCGGCAAGAAAGCGCTACCTTCGTAGCTTCTACCACGTGTTTTACAGCCAATCCCCTCCCTGAACCTTTGTACCATGCCACCCCCCCCCCCCCCCCCCTTCCGAAAGGAAACTACTGCGGCAGCCTTCCTGCTGAAAGCGGTCCTACCAGCGCTTCTAAACCTAGCAACGCTTCTAAAACAGCATGTTTTGTGTGTCAACGAATTCTTTTCTTATAGCGCACAGCGCACAGTACTGGGTCCCAAGAAGATAGTGTAAAAAATACATACACCTAACGGCACGAGCCAAAGTAAAATACTATTCTGAATAAAATATTTATTTAAAAAATACAATGTCTGGAAACTGCCTGGGCAAGCACTGCTTGCCTTGCTTGCCCTGACGAGACGCCACTGACAAATAAAATCGTATGCCCTGGTTTATTAGTTGCTACTTCGCCTACACCTTTGATTATATCACACAACGCCCGCTGCACGAATCGGTTCACATGAGGTGTGACCTGACCATGTGGTCACACTATACAATTAGTTAATTCACGGTAAAAGAACCATAGTGGTCACTCATACAATTATTTAAACAGTCCCCCCGACCGAGAGAAGCCCCGAGGAATTACGAACGAAAGATTTAAGATGATTAAGATTTAACAGAATTACTTAGCAGTGCAGGCAAGCGGTGAGGTTCCCGGGGTACTGATGCGTCTGCTCTCTGTCGGTGCTGGCGAAGGACTGGGGCGAGCTCAGGGCTCCGCTAGCCTAACATGGCGTCTTCGCGCCGAACCAATTACCGTTATACCTATTTACGATAACGTGCCACAGGAAGCTACAGGTAAAACATGAAAAACTCTTAATAATTACATTACACCTAATGCATGATAAAAACTATTAACTAAAATTACAACAATTAATTATTAATGATAACCAGTCCGGCTTCGGCGGACTTCGGTTCGCCTCGTGCATTTTCGGTACGTCTTTTAGTTGTTTATGCCTTAACTAAATATTAATTACTTAAAGTACATAAAACACTCCCGGCCGATCTTCCATCACACGCCACTTGGGGAAAATAAGCAAAAAAGAATTACAATGTTCATCCCTAGTTAAAGGGGTGTGGTGCACTGCTGCTACAGCGCCCTCTTGACGTCCGTGGCGCGCTATTCAAACACAACATAGTCGGGTGACTACGTACTCAAGACGGAACGGCTGCCAGTACGGGAAGCGGGTAGGGGGAGGTGAGGGGAAAGGTGGCGGAGGCTGACCAGGCTTCTGGGGCGCAGGCCCGGTTGACGTCAAAACATAAGTGAAATTTTGTCATGTGCCAGGTTTATCGTAATTCAATGGACAATCCTTGTCTGCAAGGTTCATCACGAGAAAATAAGTTGAAAACACGCACGACTTATAAACTAAAGTGCTTCCCAAAGCTGGTAACATGCCTTTCAAGTTGGAGCTAAACAACAGTTTTATTGAAATAATCAAGGAAGTATAGGGTATCCATAAAAGTGACGTCAGCCTGGGCTTCGCCCCATGAGCCTGGTCATCCTCCGTTTCCCTTCCCACACCTATCCTGCCCGGCATTTGTACCGTGACGTACGTAGTTGTGTGAGTATTTGAATTTGCGCGCCACGAACTACCGCAGGAGGGCGCTTAGCTGCAGTGCGCTGCACCCCTATAGGTATTTAAATTAATATTGTTAAACTTTTCTTTTCACCCCTAAACAGTGTCACAACGGGTCAGTTAAGTGAGAGTCTTTTGTTTTCTTAATATAGTATTTTTTGTAATAAAGTAAGTGCAAGCACGGCCCAGGACGCTCCCTAGCGGGCGACGGCGGAACTAGTAAATAACTTTATTTAAACTAATTTCATGCACAAGTAATTATTACAGACAGTCTGGTCGTGGGTGTGTGTATATCAATTTTATAAAAGATTGATGTTATTATCTGTAATAACCCGGGGCACGCAGTCGCAAGGATGTTAACGGTAATTGTGTTCGGCGCGAAGGGCGCCATGTTTCCTGCCGCGAGCCTTGTCTCGCCCCAGACTCCTTCTTCAGCCGGCCGAGAGAGGACGTCTCTGTAGACACCCCGAGGACATCACCATTGTCTCACCGATAAGTAGCTCTTTTAACTTAACTAATCCAAATCGTTTTATTTTTCATCCTCGGGGCCTCTCTCGGTCGGTGGGGGCTGTTTAATAATTAATTTATATACTCTCAGGAGTTTTTTCACCACCTTCGTTCAACGTAAAAGCTTGAGGTGGCCACGTGTGTGGTCCCCTCCTCAACTTATACCGATTCGTGCCTCGGGCGTTTTAGCTGTGTAAAGGAAGGATTGTAGGACGTGTAACGTATCACTAAAACCAACTTAATTAAGTCACGTGTCTTTGTGTTCGGGGGGGGAGCCACGTGGGTCCTTAACCCAGTCAGCGGCGTGTGGGACGCCCTAAGAGCCCACTGCGGTTAGGTAGAAGCGGGCCCGATGCTGAGAGCGGGCTCGGTTTAGGAACAGGTGTTATCATCGAGATCGGGAGGGCTAATATCTCCCCTCACACGGGCCACGTAACGCCCTGAATAAGAGCCTCTAGCCGGGTACACGTGCCCACTCACTTGGTGGCGCCCACTATTTCCACCACTAGTTCAAAACTAACACCGGTACGCCCTCAAAAGAATGACTCAGTTTCAATGGTACATTTGAACAGTTTAATTCTGACTATTTACAACAAATCAGACATCAAACTGAAGGTAAACTAACCTAATTTTTCTTACAAATGTTCAATATGTGCACCTTTAGTTATATGGCACACATGCAATCAACGGTCAAGACTTTAAAGTTCAACCCTCTCATACAAAGGGATTCCAATAGGGTAGAGTTCCATCCTGTTGCCAAATAAAGTTTACAGGTTCTCTCTCTAAGAGCCATTCTTTCAATATATCCATACTAAGCCATCCCTGTTACCAGGGCCGCAACTAGGGGGGAGCAAGCGGGGCATACGCCCCGGGCGCAAAGCTGTGGGGGCGCCGAAATCGCTTGCATTGTAATTCCTATTACAACTGGTAACTGGTAAAATGTTTTTTTAACTTGCATGCCAGGAATGTCTAATCTGATTTACAATATAACGTCTCAACATATTTTAATGAACAAGTCTAGTGATTATACGGACTACTTTATGGACATAGTGGGTTCAAGCATGGAAGGTACAGTAGCACAGAAACTGTTACATGTAGGTATGGAAAATGTTTAAATAGCACCATTTTTCCGTGAGAGGGCCCCCGGACCCCCAGCTTTATTGGTGTGGTATGTGCAAAAAAAGAGGGGGGGGGGGGGGGGGCGCATGAATACATTCATGCCCCGGGTGCCAGAGACTCAAGTTGCGGCCCTACCTGTTACAGTAGTTTCAGCGAAACAAAATGGTCCGTACACTTGACATCTGGACACAGTGCAGAAAACATTTAATTTTGGGAAATCTCTTTGGTGTTCTACACATTAATGACGATGTTCTGACCTTCAGACACACACATTCAACATAAATTACAGATTCACCCATAGAAAACTGCAAAACAAAACACTTCAAGCTCAGGAGTCTCAATTTTGCATAGGTGACACTGCAAATGAAAAAACAACAAAGCCGTACTCGTGTCATATGCTTATCTAAAACTGTTCAAGTTACTCTTTAATTATGAGCTTGAACCAATTCTCTACTATGCTTACAGTCGATACAATTAAAATTAAACAGAACAACTCAATAAATGATTTTAACAACTGGAGAAAATAGTAATTTAACAAATATCTTGATGAAAACAAACCCTTTGCCAAAAAAAAAAAACACTATTTTAACTAATCAATAATCTGACAAGAGTGCACATTCTGTGAGCCAAAACATTTTTTTTTTTATTTCTGTAACAAATTTTCTTTGGATACCAATTTTTTATTTTCTTTTTTAATTTCCACCTCAAAAAAATTATTTTTCAGATATTTTTTATTATATAAGTTTATGTCATGTCAATAATGTGTTCACTAGAGACAGAAAAACACATGACAGGGATATCAGGAAATGAATATGACATGACGTATAGTAAGGAACCACTCCAGTTTTTCTTACCAGAAGTTATTTCCTAAAAACAAGAAAAATCAAAATTAGAAAGCTCAGACCAAGGATTCAAGCCCAGGTCCTACAGAATGAGAATGAGAGTCCAATGTTTAATCGTTCCACCACCTATCTAGATTTTAGGTATTTCGAAATTTTTACTAGTAAACATAATACGTAAGAAGTTGAGTTATTGCAAACTCGCCTAGTAAGTCCAGGGCACTCTGATGATTGATGACAACCACGCAGCCCGTGTCCTGGACTGCGTTTTCCAGTCCTTTCATCTCAAAACGTATTCCCAGCAGTTTGGAAATCTGTCTTGCACCCCACGCAGGGTACCTGAGAACCATACCAACAAAAAATTATTGTAATATAAAAATAAAATAATCATTAAAAAAATTATGCCCAAGAAAATTTACACATGCTGCAAAAGCCTTCGAGTCAATTACGGCAGTTATATGTTTTAACCTTCAGAAAGCATTTAGACATCACAAAGTCTACAACATAAAAGTTAAACAAGGGTTTACCAGGGTTAAACAATAACTGTTACTACATCCAAAAAATATGTTACGCATGCATGAGATCCACACTTACTTTCATTAACGGTCCAATTGTGGTGTGTGGTCATTTTTTTTGTCTGCAAAGTTTGAGCAGTTGCCCACCACACTTACAGGTAACAACTAAGTGACGGGTCTCTCAAACAATATATAGCATTTTTTTTGTTAAAGTTTAGTAAATTTTTAAATATTTTTTTTTTAATTCCTATTATAGGAGGAGAAAAGGGGGGGGGGGGGGAATATAATATAACTACTTTTCCTGGTTTGGGTTCAAATTCTTTCCCTTTTTTTTGTGGGAATGATGGAATATTTTTATTGGTGGTGGGGGTGGAGGGAGTGGAAATACCCCACCCCCCTTCCTCCTGCATTTACCCCTGGCTACATACGAGCTACATTTTCACTGCTTGTTCTTATGATATATTACAATCCAAGGCATTTTATCATGGGGGTGGGGTAGAGTTTGTTATCTTTAATAATACTCTAGAGGATGTAAATTGACCCAAAGAGTTAATAATATTCCAAGGTTTGCCACCCCTGTTCGGACATAGGTAAGCTAACTTTGAAATCCAGCTCAATTAAGTTTAAGTTAGTCAACAAAAATGTTACTCGGGTAAGTTAAGAGTTAATCCTGAAAAATAAGTTATCAAAAGGTAGTGAATGAAAAAATAACTGATAAAAGTTAAGTTACTTGATTCTCACGGTTATTGAAGCTAAACCAATTTTTTTTTCATTACAAACAAACATTTATTATACATTTCAGCACACAACATCAAGAAGAAATAATTATCACCACAAAATGTTGTTTTATTTTATTATTTATTTGCAGAGCATAACATTTTTAAAATTAAGAATCAGCATAAATTTAACTTTGAACTTAACTTGAAAATAAGTCTCTTCCTAGAAAAAAGTACATATTAAGTTAAAATAACTTCCAAACATTTAACTGCTTAACTTATTTTTTCCCTTTTTAGCAACTAAGTACCCATGTCTACCTCTTTTCTGCAGTTTAAATTATGTGTACATAGTGTGACTGTGCCAACCAGCACTTGTTAAGTCAATCGACCCTTTACTCTGTAACCCTTTGCCGGTGCCAACAACACATCTTCCAAGCTTTTAGGGACTCTCAAACTTTTTATGTTAATCAAGCCATAACAGGGACTCACAGGGCGTTCCTGTAGTCCCTGGGACGAATCAGCATGAGGGGGATGAAGACCGTGGCGCTGACGAGGGACAGCAGGGTGAAGACGAGGAACTTGGCGTAGTAGCGGAACACGTGACTGACTTGGTACAGGAACACCAGGAACAGCAGCGTGGCCGCCAGCACTTCTGTCATGCCGGGGCTGCCCATTGCGCTCACCGGATGACACTCTCTGGGGAGGGAAAAAAAGAAATCATCATCAACAACTGTGGCTGGATAAGCAAAATAAAATGCCTCCGTCTTCTGTCACTCCACCATACCTCCTACTTTGATCAGTTCAGCGGCATATGCAGGGGAAGAGATGGGTTGGAGGGGAGAAGGGGGGGGGGGGGGTTACACATTCCCTAATCTTAAAAAGTCTATAATTCACACCAACAAATGGAAAATGGAAAGAATTTGAAAATAATCAGTGTGAAAATGACTTCATACCCCCCCACCACTCCTTTTACAAAATTAAATTATGTGTACGTTCCCGACACTGTTCAATTCTTATCTCACCTACTCTCCTTTAACTACTTGTTCTTTCCACCTCTTCTGGTTTACTTCAACTCCATCATTTTCCTAGGCAGCCTCTCTTTTCCCATTCTTGCTTTTTCTACGATATAATTTAAGTTCTATACTCCTGCTCTTACTTTGCCTAGCCACCATCTCATTCTTGATCCTGTCACGCCTCGTTAACTGCCAACATACTCCCCATAAACCTCATACCTATTTCTCTGATCTTCCCAGCACCCCTTTTGTCTACAGTCCAAGTCACTGCCCCATGATAAGTAAGCAATGTACAACATTTGTTTGCACTTTAATGGCACAGCCCTCTTCCATACCATACCTATCTCTCAACAAACCTGTAGAATGCATCACCTTGTCCTGTTACCATTTTCTCCTTGTTTTTGCCCCCTCCCTCCAATACACTTCCTACATACTTAAAGGTTCTTACATGTTTCAACTCAAAACTATCTTATCAAATGCATCACCTTGTCCTTACTTCATTTTTGTTCCTAGTCATACAATTTTGAAGAAATTCAGTTTTTCAAATCTAATCTGTTTTTTTTTTCTTTTTTAATTATCTTTGATTTTAAATACATTACCAACATTAAAATTTAATGAAAATTTTTTTGAAGCCACATCAAAGTCATTATTTTGTGACAGATGACTCAAGTTGATGTTTGATTCCAGGCTATTCAAACAATTAATTTCAGAAACAAACATGAAAAGTTTACACTGTATATGGAAATGAACTTTATTAAAATTGTATAGACTATAATATACATAGAGTCATATTAGTCTAAGTCTTTCTTTTAAATGTTGATGGTTAAAAAATGCTTAAAACTATGCTGGTTGTACCAATCATCCAACACCACAGACCACTACACAAAAGCCATCATGCCATGGAGAACCATTGCAAACAAACGTTAAGTATCAGCATTCAAAGCATGCACCGCCAGTTAAAGGTCGACCCATTAAGTGATTACGAAGCACACATCTGGTTCCTTTAACAAGGGACAACCAGTGACTCACTACTTTCATTCATTCCACGCCTCAAGAGGCTGCCTGAATGCCGCTGAAGACAGCACAAGGGGTATTTTGTGTCAGGCGGAATGCTAAGTGTGATGCTCGTTGGTGCTTCTAGTGTGGCACCTCTAAGGCTGGGTTCCTAATTTAACTGCAAAATCGGTTTACAATTTAAATCTTACTGAAAATTAAATTTCGCTTAACTCGCGAATTTCACCAAACTCGCTAATTTCACCAAACTCGCGAATTTCACCAAACTCGCGAATTTCACCAAACTCGCGAATTTCACCAAACTCGCGAATTTCACCAAACTCGCGAATTTCACCAAACTCGCGAATTTCACCAAACTCGCGAATTTCACCAAACTCGCGAATTTCACCAAACTCGCGAATTTCACCAAACTCGCGAATTTCACCAAACTCGCGAATTTCACCAAACTCGCGAATTTCACCAAACTCGCGAATTTCACCAAACTCGCGAATTTCACCAAACTCGCGAAATTCACCAAACTCGCGAAATTCACCAAACTCGCGAAATTCACCATTATCGCGAAATTCACCAAACTCGCGAAACTCATCTAACTCATAACTCTCACCAAATTTACAAAATTCGCCAAACTATAAACTTGCCAAACTCTCGGAACTATCGGATCTCTCAGAACTCTCGTAATTGCCGCGGAGGCCGCGGCTGTTACGTGTCGCGTCATTCCGGCAGGCAGACAACGAACCTGGACAACGATAACTGGAAACAAGTACTATGGACTCGTCGTTGTTAGCCTTGTGTTCATTTGTGTTGTTATATTATTTTTCCATTACTAAGTTCCTTGAACGGAATTTTTTTTTCCCGTGCTGTCGTTTTGTTGTCCATAATACTTGTTTAATTTCATAGTTGATTCCGTTTGTCCGACATCAGCTGATTCAGCTTGTTTTCTGTGAACATAAATTTATTGTTCTAATTTTTTTTTCTCGGAACTTTTCCATGACAAACAGTGCAAAACCGCAATGGCGTATACCCAAAAACTGTACAAAATCAAAACTCCCCATTGCATGAATCATTTATGCTCATCAATGAGATTACAAAAGACGGAATAAGGCTATCTTCATATGATGTGCACTAACCACAATGTGAACTAATTAAAATGTAACTGGAATTTATGAACTTTTTTTGCATCATCGGGGACGCACTAAGCGTGTTTGTGTGCTAAAGTGACTATATACGATTTAATGGTGCCAGACGCGGGTTCGTCATCTGGACGAAATCGCCGAAAACGTGAGCACTGCGCATGCGCGGAATTTGAAAAGACTGAAGACGATAGGTCACGGATAGGACATCAAGGCCGGTAACACACAAAAATATGGGTTTAGAAGTTGAATATGGAACACCGGTATCCTAACAGTATTCCGAGTGTAAAGTAAACCGCTCCCAAACCCTAGATAAGACACGAACAGTCCCTTGCTTTAAGGGAACGGGTTTTGGTATCTGTAAAGAAAGTTTAGTTTCGAACACCTTTTCAAGATTATATCATACCTTGCCTGTCGAACCTGAAAAAATATCCTGCACCTGAAAAACTTCTCAAATGTCTCTTTTGCGCTTGCAGGAAAGGGTATAGTTGAGCCCGTTCTTGTTGCAAAGCAGGTTTGAAATGCTCCAGCATGTGCAAACACTGCAGTGTGACAGTGCTGTATAGATTTCGTCTTTTGACGAGACGTGGGCATGATGACATGTTCCACCAACTTTTGGGATCACCGCAACACGGAGATTAATAACTTGAGGACGACAGCTTCTTTCCACCTCCGATGGTTGCTCAACTGAAGAAGAACCTAGGCCTTCAAAAGGTTTCTGAAATTTGTGTTAAAATTTCTTTCTTTAGTTAATTGTTTCAAAACCTGTAAAATTCTTTGCAATGTGCATATAAATGTTAAATTTCTAAGATTTGTGTTTAAGATTATTATTTGTTTATGTACTCCAAAAATTTTGCCATTTTTAGAATTTTATTAAAAATTAACATTGTATAGTACTATCGTCATTACATCAGACATTATTAACTTAATGTATTTTCTAAATAAATGATCGACTTAGGCCTACATAATTTATTTTGATTATTTGCTTATCACCTAAATAATTATTCACTCATATTTTCCTTCAAAAATCACATATTTGTATGTAAAGTAATCAGAAAAAAAATTAAAGTATAATATATATTCCAGTTGTACAATAAAAAACATGGGTTGGTAATGGGGTCAGATTAGTGTCGTCTACAACTGCAATAAAGCGGAACTGCAAGTGCGGTGTTTGGAAGGAGGGAATATGGAAAGTTGGGTAACCTTCTCAGAATAAAGGTTATAGACAAACTTTAAAGATTATTGTGTATCATTCCCTAAGAAATAGTTAATATTTTTTTTTACAAAGTTCAGAAAAAAAAAGTCAACGTTCAAGAAGCTACTGTGCACTTACTATTGGTAGGAAATTTAATTCTCTTTTAAACATTATATAATAAAACTATAGTTTAATTTAATTTTTGAGAAAATTCTAAAAAATAAACAAAACTTGCAAATTTTGTGATTTTTCGGCCGGCAAAAGTTTTCCCGTAGCCAAATTTACCCACAAGATACAATGTAATACCAATCCAGTTTGCTAAATAAAAGTTCATAAATTAATTTCTGAAATGTGTTGACGAATTGTGATATCTTTGCAGTTAAATTTTACTGAACCATATTTCTATCAAATATGTTAATAAAAAAGAAAACTCGCAAACATTGATAGTAGTGGTATATTTGGTGCGTTAGAAAGTGCAAGAAACATTTAATGTTTAATAGCTTATCTTTTTTTGTTGCACAGGTAAAAAAAACGCATGTTCGAAGTTATGCAGTACAGTATGTACATAAAATAATATCCCAGTTAAAAAATATAATAGTATCAACTGAAAGCGTTGTTGTGTGTTGGTTTAATGTAACAAATAGTAAATCGAATAGTTTTAGATAAGCGCATGCGCGAACTTCAAGTGCTAGTTAATACCCTTACGACTTCCATTGAGTTTTCATGATTATTTTTTTTTTTTTAGAAAAACTTCAAAAATTGGTATTGGCTCATAATGACGCGATTTCACATTAATTTGATCGTTAGAGTTAACAAAATCAACCGGAGTATAATTTCTTAGGAAAATATCGAAATTTTTAAAAGATAAATCAGAAAATAATTGCCGAAATTTCAAGTTCCAGATTGGCTTTAAAAAGTGTTTTAAAAATTATTATTTTCATACTTCCCTAGAGAGGTTTATTGGCCACGACGGTAAGGCCCTCTCAAAAATAATAAATAGACCGAGACCCAGCAAGGTCTGGGCACGCCATTGCAGACCTGCCACGCCAATCCGCGGCTGGCTATTACGGCGCAGTGCTTGGTGCAGGTCGCGACGCGCATCGATTACCTGGGAAGGGCAGCGCCCTCTCGCGATCTCACAGGACTGGCATGGAAGGAATGGTTCTGGACAGGAGAGAAGCCATGAGTGGGGGATGGAGGGGGGGGGGGGGGGGGGGCTCCCTGATCCTCGCGGATGACTCAGCCAGCACGGTTGTAGGGCGTACCATTATCGCAGTGTGCCATTATTACGGCACCGTCGAGGTATGTGTTCCGTTATTACGGTATAACTAAGGCATGCGTCCCATTGCTACGATACAGTACATTGTACCATCATCGTCTAGCCTTGTGTTTAACGTACCATGATTAAGCTGTCGCGGTACGTAAATGTACCAATTTTTTTTTTTCACGACAGTGTAAAAGAACCGTGAAACAGGCACGTTAATATATATTTTTAAATAATATTGCCAGCATATTAACTTCGTTCTGATTCTATGAAATTGTGCTCCAATTATTTTTCGCGAGGGCGTACACAAAGCTTTTTTATTAATTTATCACTAAACATTTCATTAGTGTTGAAATTAAGGATGTCCAGCGAAACAGACATTATTTCCAGACTTCTCTAGGTATTTGATTTTTCGCTGAATAAAACAATATTTGTATAAAAAACCACTGATACATATTTATACGCTACATCCTAACACTGCTGCAGCTCTGCTTTAATTTCGTGTCAGAAATGTTTATACAATGATCAAAAGCAAGGGAAAAATTCACAAAATTATTTTACGCATGTCACAGTTATTGGGGTTAGCTATACCCGAAGAGTATTCATATAACATTTATTTCCTTACCTAATACAATTTTCCGTGACTATTCCCCGACTTCACGAGAATTTAAAATTCCCCAACCACAATAACGTCTTTCTCCCCCTGATGATACCAGTAATACAGTAATTTATCATTATTTCTAGGAATCAATACAAATGAAATAAGCTTATTATGTGCCATGATTGCGTGGCAGTGTACCATTAGTTTAAACGTTCTGTGCCATGGTACGAAACTGGCGACCCAACATCCCTGGCAGAAAGTCGATACACCGTCAACGGCACCGAACGTCACGTACAATCCGGATCGCGCTCCCGAGTGGACTTGCCCCAAACACTCTCGACCTGAAATGAACCACAGCTGCGAGTGAGTCAATCCAATCCAGTCGCCAAAGCGGACGGAGTGAAGAATCCTGGTCGTAAATGTATTCTAAACACTCGGGATCGTACTGGAAGCAAAACGGAACCAAGAGAAAGGAAAAAACCATTCCGATGGTGTCTAGTGTGATCAAGCGGTCGAAGGCTGTCGGTTAAATTACTGTTTTTAAAAAAAAAAAAAAAAAAAGTGAGCTCTTCAACTACTTCCAGCCTGCGGCCAGGTCAACAAAGTACAATGCCTGCATCTTCTTCTGTCCCTCCATCATTCCTCCTCCTTGACTGTTCCATTCTTTTCCTCTCTCCTGCACTCATTTAACTACCTGCTCTTCTCCTCCTCCTCCTCTCCCATGGTCTTCCTTGGAGCGTTCTCCTTCCATTCTAAACATCTCATTCTTATTATTATTATTTAATTATCTCCCTGATCGTTTGCTTGCACCATCTCATTCCTGATCCTGTCTCGCCTCGCAACTGCCAACATGCTCTTCATGAACTTCATACCTATTGCTCTGATCTTCACGGCATCTCCCTTTTCCAAGTCTCTGCCCCTAAGTGACTAAGGCGCACGGGAAGTATTGCACAACAATTGTTTGGATTTTAATGGTACCTTCCAAATCTTTTCGCACACCTGTGCAACGAATCTTCTTGTTGTCATCTCCTTACTATTTCCTCTGTTTTTGCCCCTCCCTTCAACAAACTTCCTAGATACTTAAAAGGTTTCCACATGTTTCAACTCAACACCGCCTAATACCATCCAGTCTTGTTCCTCGGCAAAACTGAACTGCTTTACAACTTACTATTCATCTCGTTTTCATTCCAGGATCGGCATATTGTTTATACCTAAGACCAAAGCTAGGGTAACCATAAACTCACTTGTGCAGTGTGCTACGCGCACAGAGACGCCCAAAGATAGAAGAAAAAATTCATTTAATTGATTTTTCAAATATTTGTGTTTATATTTTAAAGTAAACTAAACCTGCAGTAATTGTTTTTAATAATTTTCTAAGCGACGCGGTTAAACCAGCAAGTCCTTATATGGAAGGTGATCTATTGTTTTAGGCATCCTTAATGATATTATTCATAAAAAGTTACATGCCAGTAATTCTTATTTATGAATAGAAACTGTTTGGACTGCTTAACTGAGATAAAACTATGTGTGGTTGTGAGATTAAAATCTATTTACGAATGACGTCATAGCATTCTCAGCTTTGAACATTGCCTTTTTAATATTTTTAAATGTCTTCTCCAGCCGGTTTCCGTATTGTGCTGACTTAACGCAGCACAGCTGTAAACATCCAATAAAAACAGTGTAGATAACGAGGCACCCGTCCAGTTTGACAGCTTAGGGAAAGCTAGATAAGTGTATATTATTTAAATAAGACGTTATCAAAATATACTGTGTACATGTGTGGTTAATCTAGTGTGCAAAACCAGCGGCTGCGATAAGCTGTAATGAGCCATTGTTTCGACAGCTATGTGCAGTTGCGAAAATAATCATGCCAAAATAAAATATTAAAACATTAAAATAAAAATCGTTTCTAACATTTAAAATACAGTGTTTTCAAGTGAGAAGATGTTGGAACACTAGACATAAAAATTTTTGATACATGCATTCAATAGAATCTGAAATTTTGTAAATAATACTCCGATATTTACGTTTGACTGAATTAAGCTGCATGAAGTCATGAAAATGGCGGCCATGTTAGCTCGTGTTGTGTCGATCCCGAGATCACTGCTAAAGAACCCACCCGAGAGTCGGTTCACGTCTAAGTTCCCAATGACCTTCGTTCAGCGCTCACAACACAGTGGTGCAAGAGAAAATTGGTCAAGCGATGATCAAACCTGCTTATGACTGCAGATTACACCGGAACTCTAAATGGTGCAAATGGTCATTAGCGGGGACGCATTGGCGATGGTGTGTTATCTGTGCCGGTGAGGCGGGACGACAAGTGTGACGCTCGCTGGTGTTTCTAGCGCGGCATCGGCTCTAAGCGCACGGCTTTGAACAGGCGCGCAGTCTTCTCGTCGTGCTAAGGGAACTATGAGATTTGAACGGCAACCATAACATCACATGGCAGAAAAATTAAAATAAAGATGTAACGCAAGGCCCTTAAAGAAATCTTTACAACTCGTTTCAAGTATAAAAGAAACCATTCTGAAAACACGCGTTTAAGCCCTTTTCACTCTCCAGAAAATACAGTTTTAATAAGAAATACGGAACAGAAATGCCCATCCACCCTCTGCGTATTCTTTTTTTTTTTTTTTTTTTTTTTTTTTTTTCCGTAATCAGACTCCACTAGGATATCTTCAGCAGTTTTCAAATCGCGTGGATTATTCTGAAGCTCTGCACATAGTTTACATTACCAAAACTGCAAAAGATAGATGCTAAAACAAAGTTTTAGACAATTGATGCATGAACAGTTCACCTAACAATTTTATTTGACTGCAAATGATATGAACTGTTGTGAGAGTTTTCTCAACGACAGCTACTCCCTACAATCATCTATTGCATGCGCCCCGCATTTTTCGTTTTAAATCTTACAATTATTTTCGTGGATATTAAAAATTTACAATCACAATTTTTAAGGCACTCTTAATCGGGGTTCAAATCTGTAGTGGGCTAGAATAAATACTTTTCAGGTGGTTCTAAAGACGTAGTATATAAAAAAATTTTTTTTTTTTTTTGATATCGAAGAAATATTTGTGAAGGTTTTCTCCGGGTGCTCCCGATTATTCTTGTCAATATTTTGATGGTTTTCTCTGTGTGCTCCTGATTATTAATCTTGTGGTTTCTCCAAGTGCTACTGGTTGTTTCTGAGAAACCGATCTATGCATGAAAGATTTTTTTTTACTTAATGAGTCAGTAGTATGTAAATGGGCATACTAGATCAGGGTTCAGGGTGTGGTGCCGGTGCCGGTGTCCGCCATCTTGGATTTGTGACGTCACGACGGCAAAAATTCCTCAAAATTCCTCAAAAATGACTCAAAATGACTCAAAATTTCCCGTTTTGAGGAAAAATTTCCCGTTTTCGAGGGAAAAATTCCCGTTTCGAGGGAAAATTTCCCGTTTTATTCCTCAAAAATCCCAGCGGCTAGAAATGTCCTGATAGAGGCTTAAGCATCCTTAACTCAAGCCTCAGTTAAGCCTCTATCAGGATGTGACCTTGACCTTTGACCTTGACCCCGACGGCCATCTTGAATCCACCATCTTGGATGACGTCATTTCGTTTTCTCGAACATTCCGGCATTGTGTTATCCGCCATTTTGAATTATGACGTCATCGTTGCAATTTACGTTACGGCCACCATCTTTAAATTTATTATCCGATTTTAATGAAAAAAAATTTTAAAATTATAAAAAATTAAATAATAAAATTTTTAATAAAATATTTAAAAAACAAACATTTACGACACGGAGTTCGGAGTCCTCGGTTCGAACCCGGTGAGGGCAAAAAAAATAAAAATGGTGACCGATCCTTCCCCTGTGGCGGGGGGTGCTGGCAGACTGACCCCCTCCACTTATTTCAATGCACATATACCATCAGGTAGTATGACGTCATGTCCGCCATCTTGAAATTTGGACGCCATCTTGAAAATCTTTATTTATTATCCGATTTTAATGAAAAAAATTCCAAAATTCATCAAAAAATTAACGTATTTGAATTCTGTTTGATTATATCGATGTACGTCCTTGGTTCGATTCCCGACGAGAGTAAACAGTCGATCCTTCCTCCATGAAAGCTACCTAGACTGATCTATCACCACCAATACCAAGGTATATATCGTCAACTGGTATGACATCATGTCCGCCATCTTGTCTTCATCCACTGGAGACCACCATCTTGTTTTCGTCTGCTAGAGTGTGCCGATATCATGTAGTATAATTATCTGGTCACCACACCTTTGACCTTGACCTTGAAATTTGACATTAACCTTGAAATTTGACCTTGACCTTGAACTTTGACCTTGACCTTGAACTTTGACCTTGACCTTGAAATTTGACATAGACCTTGAAATTTGACCTTGACCTTGAAATTTGACCTTGACCTTGAAATTTGACTTTGATCTTGAAATTTTACTTTGTCCTTGAAATTTGACTTTGTCCTTGATGTCCATCACGGATCCGTCATTTTATGTTCAGTACATGCTACCAGGAGCGACCACCTGCTGGAGTACACCATCTTGTGTGTGTACTCGTATTACCATCATGCTAGTTTTATTCTAACATGCTACAGTGCAGTAATCATTTATTATTACTCAGGTACCCACCATCTTGAAATTTGACCGCCATCTTGAAATCATGTAATTATTTAGCTAGAAATGCGGGAAAAATTCCAATAGTCTCCGAAAAAATCATTTATTAATTTACAAATCGAATCGATGGATCCCTGTCCACGGTTCGATTCTTGACCAGAGACAGTTGTAACTAATTATTAAATAAATGTTAGGTTCTGTTTTCCATTACCTTTCGCAGAATTTATTAATCATTCACTCTACGAAAATCAACTCAAGTCAATATACCGGACCAACGAATTAAATCAGTGCCGATTAGCCTATTATGAAAGTCTAATTTTTCAATAATCTGAATAACATAAAAGCCGTTCATGTACAAAGCCACACATATAGATCAATTGCCTTCAGTCCATGAGACCGAGTCATGTCATTATCAGACGTATAGGCTAGTCATTTCAGGACCACATGACCTTCGTAATCCATCGTGACATTTTTATACATTCTAAAGGACCAAGTAACCTTGTAAAATATTTTAGTAACACCAAGAGGTGATAAACTAGTAAATATTCAATCACTACATTTTGTACTACGCGCAATCAACAAAAAAGGAAGCACCGAAAACGAAAAGACAGCACCACCAACGAAAAGACAGCTCATTTGGAAGCACCGACAACGAAAAGGCAGCACATTTGGAAGCACCGACAACGAAAAGGCAGCACATTTGGAAGCACCGACAACGTAAAGGCAGCACATTTGGAAGCACCGACAACGAAAAGGCAGCACATTTGGAAGCACCGACAACGTAAAGGCAGCACATTTAGAAGCACCGACAACGTAAAGGCAGCACATATGGAAGCACCGACAACGTAAAGGCAGCACATTTGGAAGCACCGACAACGAAAAGGCAGCACATTTGGAAGCACCGACAACGAAAAGGCAGCACATTTGGAAGCACCGACAACGAAAAGGCAGCACATTTGGAAGCACCGACAACGAAAAGGCAGCACATTTGGAAGCACCGACAACGTAAAGGCAGCACATTTGGAAGCACCGACAACGAAAAGGCAGCACATTTGGAAGCACCGACAACGAAAAGGCAGCATATTTGGAAGCACCGACAACGAAAAGGCAGCACATTTGGAAGCACCGACAACGAAAAGGCAGCATATTTGGAAGCACCGACAACGTAAAGGCTGCACATATGGAAGCACCGACAACGTAAAGGCAGCACATATGGAAGCACCGACAACGTAAAGGCAGCACATTTGGAAGCACCGACAACGAAAAGGCAGCACATTTGGAAGCACCGACAACGAAAAGGCAGCACATTTGGAAGCACCGACAAGGAAAAGGCAGCACATTTGGAAGCACCGACAACGTAAAGGCAGCACATTTGGAAGCACCGACAACGTAAAGACAGCACATTTGGAAGCACCGACAACGTAAAGGCAGCACATTTGGAAGCGCCGACAACGTAAAGGCAGCACATTTGGAAGCACCGACAACGTAAAGGCAGCACATTTGGAAGCACCGACAACGTAAAGGCAGCACATTTGGAAGCACCGACAACGTAAAGACAGCACATTTGGAAGCACCGTCAACGAAAAGGCAGCACATTTGGAAGCACCGACAATGAAAAGGCAGCACATTAGGAAGCACCGACAACGAAAAGGCAGCACATTTGGAAGCACCGTCAACGTAAAGGCAACATATTTGGAAGCACCGACAACGAAAAGGCAGCACATTTGGAAGCACCGACAACGAAAAGGCAGCACATTTGGAAGCACCGTCAACGTAAAGGCAACACATTTGGAAGCACCGACAACGAAAAGGCAGCACATTTGGAAGCACCGACAATGAAAAGGCAGCACATTTGGAAGCACCGACAACGAAAAGGCAGCACATTTGGAAGCACCGCCAACGAAAAGGCAGCACAGTTTGTATGCATCATCGAATAAGGAAGCACATTTGGAAGCTCCATCAACTAAAAAAAGGCAAAAAGGAAGCACAAGTTACGAGATCTAAGTCTTAGTAAGAAATCATAATACAAGAAATAAAAACATTACATTCTTATAATTTAAATTATTTATTTTATTGCTTTACATTATACAAATGCAAGTAAAACAAGTCGTTATTGTATGTAGCCAGCATTCCTCAGTTCCTTGAGTATGAAGGATATTTCTTTGATGCACGAATAGTTTCCTGCACAAAGCGAACCATGTAGAAGTCTTAGCCGGTCAACCAATATGTTTGGATCTTTCCATGATGTGTAATCATTCTCTTCTACCACCATCTTCCTTGCACCTTTATAATAAATATTATGATCTCTGGTGTCTTCCGTTTTACCACCAACCTCAGGGTAACTTTCATGTTTGAGACGGTGATCATCACAAGCTTGATCAGATTTATTTAATATATCACGTCGTTTCCATCGTTTCGGTCTCAGGACACCGACACATTCTTCGATCTTGGCAGCTTTAGGTGCTTCATCATAGTTTATGTCTTTGTCAACAGCCTCAGAGTCACTGTAACAATCACCGTAAAAGGAATCGTCTTCACCCAATTTACCGTAATAATTCGATGTTGATGATGTTGAAGTGTCTTCATCGTCTTCATGCTTCCTTTTTAGGAGTCCATCATTTTTACAAAGTAGGAAAGATCTACTTGAATTCGGCTGGAATGTATTCTCACTTTTCACGTTAAGGATTCTTTCATTGTCTTCATTCTTCCGTAAATCATCAACCTTCTTCAATTTAAGTTCTTTGTCGAAATCAGAAGATCCAAGAAAATTATTGTTGTAATGCAGATCACTCTTCCTTAGGCTAGTAGATTCATCGTTGTCCTCTAGCTTGTACGCAGGCTTGGCGCTTCAAGTTCTGCCATGTCTTTTTAGGCTCTCTCTCCGCGTAAACGACTTGCTACATCGAACACAACTTATCATATTGCGCAGTGGATTTTTAACACAGTCATTCTTCTCGTGTTGTCTTTTATTCTTTCTCAAGATAAACTCTTTACTGCAAAACTTACACCTATGTTCTTTCGATACAGCGTCAGATCCCAAATAGGAATTCATATTAGTTACTGAGACTAATGCCAGATACCAATTGAGTGTTTTAAATTAGATTCAATACTTAAATAGAAATTTTTTCATATTTCATCAGCGAGAATTAATATATCTCATGCAAAAGTACTTTAAGCATGTAGTTCTGCTTTTCAACAACAGATGTCGCCACATGTTGCTTGCAGGTAAATAATATTTAGTTATTTTATGCGGGATGCGGGATGCTCACTAACGATCGCAAAAGAAGGATGGCTTCGCTAGACTCCAAGGAAAAGGAAGTTCGTCTTGCATGTTGGTGCTCCACAGATGTCTCATGGCGTAATATTAATTTGACTGAGTAATGATATTTGTTAATTCCACCTGATAAAAATATTGCAAGTTTTGATTTAGTAGCAGAAATTATCGAATTAAATGTAACTCCAAATAAAATGACATGTCTCATTAGACCAAAAAAAATCCATGCAGAGAGCGGTTTCTCAGAATAGTCAGAAACACTTGAAGAAACCACAGGAATGATTGCAAGAACACGGGAAAAACCATCAAAATATTGTCAAGAATAATCAGGAGCACACTGAGAAAACCACCATAATATTAACAATTATAATCGGAAGCACACGGAAAAAACCATCATAATATTGACCAGATTAATCGGAAGCACACAGAGAAAACCACCACATGTTTTCTTTGATATCATAAAATTACAAGAAAAAATATTTAAATATAAAAATAAATTAATAAAAAAATAAAAAAAATGCATAAATTTCTGGCTTGTACAAGAACTCTATCTTTGCTCAACAATGATAAGTTTACAAGCTAGCAGAAACTGTTTATGCATTTTTTTAATTTTTTTATTAATTTATTTTTATATTTAAATATTTTTTCTTGTAATTTTATGATATCAAAGAAAACATGTGGTGGTTTTCTCTGTGTGCTTCCGATTAATCTGGTCAATATTATGATGGTTTTCTCCGTGTGCTTCCGATTATAATTGTTAATATTATGGTGGTTTTCTCAGTGTGCTCCTGATTATTCTTGACAATATTTTGATGGTTTTTCCCGTGTTCTTGCAATCATTCCTGTGGTTTCTTCAAGTGTTTCTGACTATTCTGAGAAACCGCTCTCTGCATGGATTTTTTTTGGTCTAATGAGACATGTCATTTTATTTGGAGTTACATTTAATTCGATAATTTCTGCTACTAAATCAAAACTTGCAATATTTTTATCAGGTGGAATTAACAAATATCATTACTCAGTCAAATTAATATTACGCCATGAGACATCTGTGGAGCACCAACATGCAAGACGAACTTCCTTTTCCTTGGAGTCTAGCGAAGCCATCCTTCTTTTGCGATCGTTAGTGAGCATCCCGCATCCCGCATAAAATAACTAAATATTATTTACCTGCAAGCAACATGTGGCGACATCTGTTGTTGAAAAGCAGAACTACATGCTTAAAGTACTTTTGCATGAGATATATTAATTCTCGCTGATGAAATATGAAAAAATTTCTATTTAAGTATTGAATCTAATTTAAAACACTCAATTGGTATCTGGCATTAGTCTCAGTAACTAATATGAATTCCGATTTGGGATCTGACGCTGTATCGAAAGAACATAGGTGTAAGTTTTGCAGTAAAGAGTTTATCTTGAGAAAGAATAAAAGACAACACGAGAAGAATGACTGTGTTAAAAATCCACTGCGCAATATGATAAGTTGTGTTCGATGTAGCAAGTCGTTTACGCGGAGAGAGAGCCTAAAAAGACATGGCAGAACTTGTAGCGCCAAGCCTGCGTACAAGCTAGAGGACAACGATGAATCTACTAGCCTAAGGAAGAGTGATCTGCATTACAACAATAATTTTCTTGGATCTTCTGATCTCGACAAAGAACTTAAATTGAAGAAGGTTGATGATTTACGGAAGAATGAAGACAATGGAAGAATCCTTAACGTGAAAAGTGAGAATATATTCCAGCCGAATTCAAGTAGATCTTTCCTACTTTGTAAAAATGATGGACTCCTAAAAAGGAAGCATGAAGACGATGAAGACACTTCAACATCATCAACATCGAATTATTACGGTAAATTGGGTGAAGACGATTCCTTCTACGGTGATTGTTACAGTGACTCTGAGGCTGTTGACAAAGACATAGACTATGATGAAGCACCTAAAGCTGCCAAGATCGAAGAATGTGTCGGTGTCCTGAGACCGAAACGATGGAAACGACGTGATATATTAAATAAATCTGATCAAGCTTGTGATGATCACCGTCTCAAACATGAAACTTACCCTGAGGTTGGTGGTAAAACGGAAGACACCAGAGATCATAATATTTATTATAAAGGTGCAAGGAAGATGGTGGTAGAAGAGAATGATTACACATCATGGAAAGATCCAAACATATTGGTTGACCGGCTAAGACTTCTACATGGTTCGCTTTGTGCAGGAAACTATTCGTGCATCAAAGAAATATCCTTCATACTCAAGGAACTGAGGAATGCTGGCTACATACAATAACGACTTGTTTTACTTGCATTTGTATAATGTAAAGCAATAAAATAAATAATTTAAATTATAAGAATGTAATGTTTTTATTTCTTGTATTATGATTTCTTACTAAGACTTAGATCTCGTAACTTGTGCTTCCTTTTTGCCTTTTTTTAGTTGATGGAGCTTCCAAATGTGCTTCCTTATTCGATGATGCATACAAACTGTGCTGCCTTTTCGTTGGCGGTGCTTCCAAATGTGCTGCCTTTTCGTTGTCGGTGCTTCCAAATGTGCTGCCTTTTCATTGTCGGTGCTTCCAAATGTGCTGCCTTTTCATTGTCGGTGCTTCCAAATGTGCTGCCTTTTCGTTGTCGGTGCTTCCAAATGTGTTGCCTTTACGTTGACGGTGCTTCCAAATGTGCTGCCTTTTCGTTGTCGGTGCTTCCAAATGTGCTGCCTTTTCGTTGTCGGTGCTTCCAAATATGTTGCCTTTACGTTGACGGTGCTTCCAAATGTGCTGCCTTTTCGTTGTCGGTGCTTCCAAATGTGCTGCCTTTTCATTGTCAGTGCTTCTAAATGTGCTGCCTTTTCGTTGACGGTGCTTCCAAATGTGCTGTCTTTACGTTGTCGGTGCTTCCAAATGTGCTGCCTTTACGTTGTCGGTGCTTCCAAATGTGCTACCTTTTCGTTGTCGGTGCTTCCAAATGTGCTGCCTTTTCGTTGTCGGTGCTTCCAAATGTGCTGACTTTACGTTGTCGGTGCTTCCATATGTGCTGCCTTTACGTTGTCGGTGCTTCCATATGTGCTGCCTTTACGTTGTCGGTGCTTCCAAATATGCTGCCTTTTCGTTGTCGGTGCTTCCAAATGTGCTGCCTTTTCGTTGTCGGTGCTTCCAAATATGCTGCCTTTTCGTTGTCGGTGCTTCCAAATGTGCTGCCTTTTCGTTGTCGGTGCTTCCAAATGTGCTGCCTTTACGTTGTCGGTGCTTCCAAATGTGCTGCCTTTTCGTTGTCGGTGCTTCCAAATGTGCTGCCTTTTCGTTGTCGGTGCTTCCAAATGTGCTGCCTTTTCGTTGTCGGTGCTTCCAAATGTGCTGCCTTTTCGTTGTCGGTGCTTCCAAATGTGCTGCCTTTACGTTGTCGGTGCTTCCATATGTGCTGCCTTTACGTTGTCGGTGCTTCCAAATGTGCTGCCTTTACGTTGTCGGTGCTTCCAAATGTGCTGCCTTTTCGTTGTCGGTGCTTCTAAATGTGCTGCCTTTACGTTGTCGGTGCTTCCAAATGTGCTGCCTTTTCGTTGTCGGTGCTTCCAAATGTGCTGCCTTTACGTTGTCGGTGCTTCCAAATGTGCTGCCTTTTCGTTGTCGGTGCTTCCAAATGTGCTGCCTTTTCGTTGTCGGTGCTTCCAAATGAGCTGTCTTTTCGTTGGTGGTGCTGTCTTTTCGTTGTCGGTGCTTCCTTTTTTGTTGATTGCGCGTAGTACAAAATGTAGTGATTGAATATTTACTAGTTTATCACCTCTTGGTGTTACTAAAATATTTTACAAGGTTACTTGGTCCTTTAGAATGTATAAAAATGTCACGATGGATTACGAAGGTCATGTGGTCCTGAAATGACTAGCCTATACGTCTGATAATGACATGACTCGGTCTCATGGACTGAAGGCAATTGATCTATATGTGTGGCTTTGTACATGAACGGCTTTTATGTTATTCAGATTATTGAAAAATTAGACTTTCATAATAGGCTAATCGGCACTGATTTAATTCGTTGGTCCGGTATATTGACTTGAGTTGATTTTCGTAGAGTGAATGATTAATAAATTCTGCGAAAGGTAATGGAAAACAGAACCTAACATTTATTTAATAATTAGTTACAACTGTCTCTGGTCAAGAATCGAACCGTGGACAGGGATCCATCGATTCGATTTGTAAATTAATAAATGATTTTTTCGGAGACTATTGGAATTTTTCCCGCATTTCTAGCTAAATAATTACATGATTTCAAGATGGCGGTCAAATTTCAAGATGGTGGGTACCTGAGTAATAATAAATGATTACTGCACTGTAGCATGTTAGAATAAAACTAGCATGATGGTAATACGAGTACACGCACAAGATGGTGTATTCCAGCAGGTGGTCGCTCCTGGTAGCATGTACTGAACATAAAATGACGGATCCGTGATGGACATCAAGGACAAAGTCAAATTTCAAGGTCAAAGTCAAATTTCAAGGTCAAGGTCAAATTTCAAGGTCAAGGTCAAATTTCTAGGTCAAGGTCAAATTTCAAGGTCAAGGTCAAATTTCAAGGTCATGATCAAATTACAAGGTCAAAGTCAAATTTCAAGGTCAAGGTCAAAGTTCAAGGTCAAATTTCAAGGTTAATGTCAAATTTCAAGGTTAATGTCAAATTTCAAGGTCAAGGTCAAATTTCAAGGTCAAGGTCAAATTTCAAGGTCAAGGTTCAAGGTCAAAGGTGTGGTGACCAGATAATTATACTACATGATATCGGCACACTCTAGCAGACGAAAACAAGATGGTGGTCTCCAGTGGATGAAGACAAGATGGCGGACATGATGTCATACCAGTTGACGATATATACCTTGGTATTGGTGGTGATAGATCAGTCTAGGTAGCTTTCATGGAGGAAGGATCGACTGTTTACTCTCGTCGGGAATCGAACCAAGGACGTACATCGATATAATCAAACAGATTTCAAATACGTTAATTTTTTGATGAATTTTGGAATTTTTTTCATTAAAATCGGATAATAAATAAAGATTTTCAAGATGGCGTCCAAATTTCAAGATGGCGGACATGACGTCATACTACCTGATGGTATATGTGCATTGAAATAAGTGGTGGGGGTCAGTCTGCCAGCACCCCCCGCCACAGGGGAAGGATCGGTCACCATTTTTATTTTTTTTGCCCTCACCGGGTTCGAACCGAGGACTCCGAACTCCGTGTCGTAAATGTTTGTTTTTTAAATATTTTATTAAAAATTTTATTATTTAATTTTTTATAATTTTAAAATTTTTTTCATTAAAATCGGATAATAAATTTAAAGATGGTGGCCGTAACATAAATTGCAACGATGACGTCATAATTCAAAATGGCGGATAACACAATGCCGGAATGTTCGAGAAAACGAAATGACGTCATCCAAGATGGTGGATTCAAGATGGCCGTCGGGGTCAAGGTCAAAGGTCAAGGTCACATCCTGATAGAGGCTTAACTGAGGCTTGAGTTAAGGATGCTTAAGCCTCTATCAGGACATTTCTAGCCGCTGGGATTTTTGAGGAATAAAACGGGAAATTTTCCCTCGAAACGGGAATTTTTCCCTCGAAAACGGGAAATTTTTCCTCAAAACGGGAAATTTTGAGTCATTTTGAGTCATTTTTGAGGAATTTTGAGGAATTTTTGCCGTCGTGACGTCACAAATCCAAGATGGCGGACACCGGCACCGGCACCACACCCTGAACCCTGATCTAGTATGCCCATTTACATACTACTTGAGTCATGTCATTTTATTCAGAGTTAAATTCAATTAATTGAATTTCTGATACTAAATCATCATTTGTAATATTTTTATCAGGTGGAATTCAAACGATAATACCATTACTCAGTCATATATAATAATAAGCCTTGATAAATCTGAAAATCACTAAAAATCAAGACGAACTTCCTTGTCCTTGGTGTGTAGCGAAGCCTTCCTTCTTTTGTGATCGTTAGTGAGCATCCCGCATCCAACATAAAATAAATAAATTATGACTCAACACAACAAGTGACGACAAATCATGCCAATAATCGGGACTACTTGTAACAAGTTATTTTGCTTTATATAACTTAACTCTCGCTGACAAAATATTAAAAATATTCTATTTAAGTAAAGGATCTAATTTATAGCTCTCAGTTTGCATCTGACATTAGTCTCGGTAACTATATGGATCCAGATTCGGTGTCTGTCGCTGTCTACTAATCTAAAGAAGAGTGATCTGCATTGCGTCAATACGTTTCCTTGCCTTGAAAGAGATTATGTCCATGGCTCTTCCGATCTCGACAAAGAACCTAAATGAAAGGACGTTGATGATTTATGGAAGAATGAAGTCAATGTAAGAATCTTTAACGTGAAAAGTGTGAATACATTCAAGCCGAATTCAAGTAGATCTTTCCTATTATGTAAAAATGGTGGACTCCTAAAAACGAAGCATGAAGACGATGAAGAAGCTGCGACATCAAAGATATCGAATTCTTACAGTAATCTGGGTGAAGACGATGCCTTCTACGGTGATGGTGACATTGACTCTGCGGCTTATGACAAAGGAAAAGACTGTGATGATGCACCTAAAGCTTACAAGATCGAGGACTGTGACGATGTCCTGAGACCGAAACGATGAAAACGTCGTAATAAAATAAATTATCCTGATCAAGCTATTGATGAACATGGCTCGATGACGAAAGTTACCTTGAGGTTGGTGTTCAAACGTATGACACCAGAGATCATAATATTTATTATAAACTTGTAGGGAAGATGAACGTAGCAGAAGAGATTGATTATATGTCATGTGAAGATCCTAACGTATTAGTTGATCGTCTGAGACTGTTGGTAGCATCTGTTCGTAGAGGAAACTACTCGCATACCGACGAAGTATCGTCCATACTTAAAGAACTGCGGAAGGCTGGCTACATACAATAATCATTTGTTTAACTGGCATGTGTGTACTATTAAAACATTAATGAATTATTTAGATTTAAAAAAGTACGTTTTATTTCTTGTAAATTGTATTCAAACTAAGACTGAGATCTCGTAATACTGCTACCTCTTCGTTTATTGTGCTTCCAATTGTGATTCCTCTTCATCAAATGTGCTTCCGATTGTGAGTCCTTTCTGTGATTGTGCTTCCGATTGTGCGTCCTTTTCTATGATTGTGCTTCCTTTTTCGTTGAATGTGCGTCCTATTGTGCTTCCTTTTTGTTGAATGTGCTTCCTTTTTGTTGATTGTGCTTCCAAATGTGCTTCCTTTTTGTTATTGTGCTTCCAAATGTGCTTCCTTTTTGTTGATTGTGCTTCCGATTGTGCGTCCTTTTCTATTATTGTGCTTCCAAATGTGCTTCCTTTTTGTTAATTGTGCTTCCGATTGTGGGTCCTTTTCTATTAATGTGCTTTATTTTTCGTTGAATGTGCGTCCTATTGTGCTTCCGTTTTGTTGAATGTGCTCCCTCTATGTCGAATGTGCTTCCTTTTTGTTGATTGTGCGTAGTAAAATCTGTAGTGACTGAATATTTACTAGTTATAAACCTCTTGGTGTTGCTAAAATATTTTTCAAGGTCTCTTGGTCCTTTAGTATGTATAAAAAATTGCACGATAGTCTGACTGTAATTAGCTAAAGACGAAGAATTTTATTAGGTCCGGAAACGACTAGCCTATACGTCTGATATTGTTCCATGACTCGGTCTCGTGGTCCGGAGACGCTTGGCCTCTATGTGTGGCTTTGTACATTAACGGTTTAGAGGTTATTCAGATTATCTAAAACTAGACTTACATGTTAGGTATTGCGACAACGTATTAAATTCGTCGGACAGGTATATTGTCTGAGTTTTATTTTTGCAGAGTGAATGATTAATAAACTCTGCGAAAGGTAATGGAAAACAGAATCTAAAATTTATTTAATATTTAGTTACACTACCAAGGACAGGAACTGATCGAATCAATTTGTAAATTTATTGTAAAATTTTTTTGGTGAAATTTGAAATTTTTCCCGAATTTCTAGCTAAATAATTACAAGATTCTAATATGGCGCCCAAATTTCAAGATGGCGGGCACCTCAGTAATAATAAATTATTACTGCACTCTAGCGGGTTAGAATAAAACTAGCATGATGGTAATGCACTCTATAAGACGAGTACACACACAAGATGGTGTCCTCCAGCAGACGAAAACAAGATGGTGGCAATGTCCTCTAGCAGGTGGTAGCTACTGGTAGCATGTACTGAACACAAATTGTCGGACCCATGATGGTCATCAAGGTCAAAGTCAAATTCCAAGGTCAAGGTCGAATTTAAAGTACAAGGAAAATTTCAAGTTAAAGGTAAAAAGGTCAAGGTCAATTTTCAAGGTCAAGGTCAAAGTCAACAGTCGAGGTCAAAGGTATTGTGAACAGAAAATTATACTAACATGGCATCAGCACACTATAGCAGACGAAAACAAGTTGGTGGCCTCCAGCGGACGAAGACAAGGTGGCGGACATGTCATACCAGTTGACGATATATACCTTGGTATTGGTGGTGTGAGGTCAGTCTAGGTGGCTTCTGTGGAGGAAGGATCTGTCTTTTTTTTAATTTTTGGCTCTTACCAGTTTCGAACCAAGGACGGAAATGGATCTAATCAATCAGTATTCTAATACGTTAATTTTTTGATGAGTTTTGAACTTTTTTCATTAAAATCGGATAATAAATAAAGATTTTCAAGATGGCGTCCGTAACGATAATAATTGATACAGTGGTGACATAATTCAAAATGTCGAGTGTGCTGTAAGACATTTTTATTACTTTTTATTGAGAATTGTTTAAATACATTAATAAATTACTGGTTTACTCTCGCCGGAAATTGATCCGAGGACCCAAACTGGTTAAATAAGTAACCATTTGAAGTAGGCAATTTTTAAAATTATTTTTGGAAGTTATCGGAATTTCTAACATTGAAATTACGGATTTTCAAGATGGCGGTCGTAACGACACATGCAAATGTTTTTTTAAAGATTTTTTACTAAAAAAATAATTTTATTTTATAAATTTTAAAAAAATTTCATTAAAACCTGATAATAAATAAAGATTTCCAAGATGGCGGACATGACATACTTGCTGACGATATATATACCTTGACATAAGTGGTGGGAGGTTAGTCTGCCAGCAGCTTCCGTGGAGGAAGGATCGGGTGTCATTTTTCTAATTTTTGACCTCACCTGGTTTGAACCGAGGACTCCCGAGCTCCACGGCGTAAGTGTATATTTAATTTTTTAAAAAAAATTTTTATTAAATTTTTATTACTAAACTCGATTATTTAATTTTTTTTTATAAATTTTAAAATTTTTCCTGATTTTCTAACATAAAAATTACGGATTTTCATAATGGCGACCGTAACGGAAATTGCAAAGGTGACGTCATAAACCAAGATGGAAGATGGTAGTCATAATCCTAGATGACATCAGAGGCTTATCAGAGGCTTTAGACATGGATGCTTAAGCCACTTTTAGGACATTGTGTTCTTTCTAAGGCAAAAAGTATTTTGAGGTTTTTCAAAATCCTAAATTTTGAATTGTGAAATTTTTTGAGGTTTTTTGGCGGAATTTTTTTCCCAAAAAAATGGAAATTTTGGTGATTTTTGGCAAATTTTGAGGAATTTAGGGCAAATTTTGGCAAATTTGAAGGTCAAAGATGGCCGCCATGACGTCACAATCCAAGATGGCGGACCGACTCACGGCTCAATCCAAAAAAAAAACCTATATAAACAGCTCCACACCCAGAACCCGTGTCCCAGCTAAAACTTTTCTATACTACTCACAGCCAATGGATATAATCCATCCGTCCGTCAAAAGCATGAGTTTGCCAAGCTCTTGATGGACGGAATTTTTCGAGCCATCTGACTCGCTGCAGGTCACCCGACTTACGGACTAAGGAAACTGGCTTATAAATGTAATTGTGTGTAATATATTTACAGAGGAATTAAAAAAAGAGAACTTCAGAAGCTACGTGTTAGTCTTTTTTTCCAACTTATACGAAAAATGTTATATTTGAATGAGCATTGAATAATATAATCTGGTGAAAGCGCAGGGCATTCAAAAGAATTTAGGGACATGGGGGGTCAATGACATAGTATTTAATGTACTAATTTTCAAACCAAAAAATTAAACTAAAAGCTGTAGATTTTGTCGTGACCATAAACGTAACATGATCTGCGCGTATCGCATAACGTGTAAGGTCTCCTATGACTTGCAATATTTGTCCGATCAGGGTAAACCAAAGACTATACCTAATTTCTAAACTCAACCAGGGGTATTAAACCCCCTCCCCCGAACCACGTTTTCAATTTTCTCCGAAGGCCCTGGCAAAGCGTACACAATCACGTAAAAAAAACAACTGAACTCACCGTGGAACAACTTCGCTCGCGTCTAAAACAACTAAACTCACCGTGGAGAAACTACGCTCGCGTTAAAAACTAAACTTACCATGGGGAAACTACGCGCTCGCGTCAACAACAATTAAAAACTCACAGTGGAGCAACTCCGCTCGCGTCAAAAAACTAAACTCACCATGGGGAAACTACGCTCACGTCAACAACAATTAAACTCACCGTGGAGCAACTCCGCTAGCACCAAAAACAATTAAACTCACCATGGGGAAACTACGCTCACGTCAACAACAATTAAACTCACCGTGGAGCAACTCCGCTCGTGTCAATAATCACTAAACTCACCGTGGAACAACTCCGCTCGCGTCAAAAACAACTGAACTCACCGTGGAACAACTCCGTTCGCGTCAAAAGTAACTCACCGTGGGACAACTGCACTGTTGTCAAAAACAACAAAACTCAACCGCAGTGCAACTCCGCTCGTAAGACACGCCCAGAGACGATGAAATGCCTTCGCAGACCTTGATCGTTGACCATCGGAACACCAAGCGGGCTCGGGAGCGATAGTGACCGGACCGACCGCCCAGCGGCGCGGCGACTACTGAGTCCTCGACCGGCGAAGCGACGGCCGGCCGGCGACTTGGATGTCAAGGCCACGCTTGGCCGGGGTGAACTTGACCATGACACAGTGGAAGCGTTCGAGTGCAGTGTTGGTACACTTCTGCAGAGTTTCAACACTGCAAAGTCCTAGATAACTGTGTGCAGGGACGGCGCAACCAGGTCTGCCACCCTAGGCAAAAAGTCACATTTGCCGCCCTTCCCATAACTAAGTTGACCACCTTTGCAAATGCAAATTACCGGACACTGTAGATAAGAAAAGTTACAATCTCTCATACACATTTATACCCCCACATTCGACAAAAACGCTATCTCATGAAACTCAATAATCAATTAATAAGAAAGTCCAATTTAACTTAAAAATTAATGCTCTGTAAAATAAAATAAAAGAAATCCAATGAATTTAATAAAATGAAAATAAATAAATAAATGGATACAGAAATCAATGTTGAAGAGACATGTTGCATTTTAACTAGTTTTTGATTTAGTAACATTTGGAACAAAAGGAAATTTTAAACTTTTATAAACGGCTCCGATAAAAGCGAAAAAGAAAAAAAAACTTTTAAAAATCCTAAACCCAGCCTTTGGACCTGATTTTCGACAATGAATTGTATTAAAATACTGCCCATCTAGTTAAAATTTATAAAAAAAATAATACTATAAGGTTTCCATACACGTTATAAGTTCTACTTCTATGGCACTACTAAAATATTAAACTGAAACATTTTAAACACAGCATAACACTAAGTAGGCCTGTGTGTTTGTATATTTGTTTTAGCATAAACGACTGAAATAATTCTGTAAATGGCTACTATAAACAAACAACATTATTGAACTGATTCAATATTATATAAAATTGCTATAATTTGTTATAAAAAAATTCCCAGTGACGAGATTCGAAAACCTTTTTTCGAGGTTAGCAAGCGCCTTCTCTGACGCTGTGCTACCAAGCCCGCTGACATATTGCAAGTATAATATGTACTAATTGAAATGCCAGTTTTCTCAGCTATTTTAAAATTTTAGATTATTTTTTACTGTTACTATTTCAGTTTATCAAATATATTCCGGGGTAGTTTCACTATCATGAAGTTTCACTTGACACACCAATACGTATGGTATTTCACGCAAAGATTGTACTCCGTGAACTGATAGCTCACAAGCACCCCTAATGTAGTTTTAAAAAATAATAACACCGGCATCCAAAAAATCATGCTATAAATTATATTTTTCACTTAGTCTCAAGTACAAAAGTTGCTAAGTAGGTACTCTTTTGAGTATAGAATCTAGAAGAATATGGGCTCTGAGAAACCAGCCACTACATTTCGGAAGAAAGTGATAGCGACATTTGCACTTCATGGCAAAACAATAAGCAAAAATGTACTGAGTATTATTCAATAAATTACAATGAAATTCGTATCCACAGCTACATTAAACTAAAATATATACGTAATTTTAAATCAGTCGTCAAAAAAGGATAGAATGAGAATAAATTTCGTCCAGCTGAACCGAAAATCACAACGGTTTCTTTCGAAATTTATTCTGAAAAGACACAATCGGCTTCCAGACCCGCAAAAGCGAGGGGAAACCACAAAACAATAACAAATATAAAATTTATTTAGAACTCATGCTCGTTCTCGATTGCCTTAGTCAGCCCCTACTGCGGAACTAGCCATCGTGACATGGTGAATTGTGATAAAACCCAGATGACACCGAAAATCATGTCAATTCATCATATAACAACAAAGTGCAAGATAAAATACTATACAGCACCGAAGTAATCTTACATAGTAAAAAGAATAAGCATTTTAACAAAATTTAACTCAAATCAATAAAATTTAATATTTAATATTGAGTTCAAAGAATTTTATTTTTTCAGGAGTTTAGTAATAAAATATATCACCTAGAGGGACAGAAAAAAAATTCACTGAAAATGTTTTACACTACTGACGTAGAAACGTTTTTCATTTTTCATGCACAAATGCTTGCTGATCTATTTTAATTGTTCCAAGTAATTATGTTCTAGACACGCTAAGTATAAATTAATCGACTGCAAAAAATGCTATTGTTATATTTTTAAATTATATATAACATTAAGGAAAGAAAATTTTTAAAAATAAAAACACGAAAATTTTTAAGAAAAAAATTTGAATTAAAAAAGACCGTAAAATTATGTGTCAATGGATGATCGATGGTACTCCGTAGATTAGAGCCCACGTATTTCATTTTGGTAAAAAAAAAAAAAAAAAAAAAAAAAAAAAAAAAAAAAAAAAAAGGTTGTCTGTAAAGTCGGTTTACGGACGATAGTTTAACGTGACGTCATAACAAAACATTGATGAAATAATTGCATACTTTAATGAATAAAATTGAATCATTTTTATAGAATTATCACTAATTTGTATGGATATAAAGGAGGAGTGAAATGAAAACTACAATTTAATTGATAAATTTACTTTTATTTGCACTCATTAATTCAAATATGCTTATTACTTTATCGAAGATATTATTTTAACTATAACTTTTATACATGTTTGCTATTTAACTTCTTCCAATCTGTGTTATTCTGTTTAGGATAGGACGATGATAGGAAAAGTAGGAAACGAATGGGAGTGTTTCAAGGATGATGTGAAGGAAAATGACTTACCCAACACCAAGACGCAGTCAAAAATAATATATTTGCGCCACGGACTCTGCAGCAATGCTAGGAGGAACGGGTTAGCAAAGAGCAATGAAAATGTTACATTGAAATGCATGAAAACAGAATTACGCCACGGAATCGGTCGCAATGCTAGGAGGTTTAGGTTAGCAAAGAGCAATATAAAAATAATTTATGTTTATTGCCGAAATTGTTGTAATAAGCAATGAAAACCAGAGATTAAAATCCGTCGAGAATATTTTTGTTTTTATGTCTTCCAGTGCTCAAAATGACATGCAATTGTGGCCACGGCCACGAATTTTTATTTATAATTCATTAATAATAACGCCCCTCGCGATAAACAAAGGAAAATATGTATTAACGAGTGCCTGGTTGCCGCGATAGCGGATAGATATCGTGATTCATTCGGTTCGCGTCCGTCACCGTAGATGTAAGAACGGTAGGGGAATAATATTATTTCGTTTTTATAACACGATTTTATAACAAATACGCATCCCAAATACACCAATCTTATTTATAATGTGTTACTATATTCTTTAAAACATTGCGCAAAAGATCCCGGGTGTAATTTGAATTATTATGTGTAACTGTAAAACACCATTGTTCGTTAAAAATTGGTTGTCTGTAAAGTCGGTTTACGGACGATAAATTGACGTGACGCCAAAACAAAACATTGATGAAATGATTGATCCAAAAGAAAATAAAATATCATATTCGGCCTGAGACTGAGCCGTAATAGGTTTTTGCAACCAAATCATTTAGGCATTAAAAATATTATATTCTTTGAGGAAGAAATTTTTTTTAAATTTTTCTATATTTTGTATGATAAAATCTACCTCATTTTTATTGAACTATCACTATTTTGTATGGATACAAAGGAGGGAAATGAAATCTACAATTTAATTAATAAATTTAATTTATTTGCATTTATTAATTCAAATATATTTATTACTTTTGAAGTGTCGTGCGCGCCATATTTTTATTTTTACAAGTACAAAAAAAATTCAGTCGCCGGGATTTGATCCGTCAACAGTCAGCGCCGCTAACCGCGCAGCCACGAGGCCATATCGGAAACAATTGTTTCAGAAGTTATAGATTAATAATATTCCACGCACGATATTTGTTTGAATTTCTTTTAACTAGCATATTCTCTGTTGGACTCAAAATATTTACACGCTCGTGTGCACATAACTATAATACGGTGTGTGATTTAGTTGATCAAATAATAACTCATGACAAATAATTACCAATGTCAAACTAAAGCGTGAAAAGTATCATACCAGCAATAAATATTTAGTTACACAGCTAAAACAATACTCATACAACACTGTTTAAATATACTGATTTACACTAGTAATTAAAATAATACGTACTTGTAAGAACGCAATTTCCTTGCGAATATTCTCCCGCGGCGCAATGCACACCAATAACCTCGAACCCCGGCCGAACTAGGAAAAAAAAAAAATCGCGTAAACAGGTAACCAAAAGCTGGCAGTGCGTGGGGGATTTGTGGGCGTACGGGAGGCGGCCTATCAGTGCCAACTGCTACCGACCGCGTCCCGCGGGTGGCGGATACGGGAGCCCAGCTCGAGAGTTGCAATCTCGCTGGGGTGACTGTGAATAACCAATAGCAGTCCGCGGACCAATGGCCGGCCTGTGGAGTCGTTATCACGGCTATCGGGGTGAAAGGTAGCCTGAATGTAGCTCGGCGCGTGGCAGGAAGCAGTTCCGTCGGCGAAGGCACCGTAGGGGAGCTCGATGTGCCACAGTAGCGAAGTGTAGACGAACTGCGGGCTGGAACTTGCGGAGCTGTGGACTGCTGCGCGCGCAACGGAACTGAAATGCATCGGAACTCTGAAGGAAGAGATCAGGGACCTTCAGCTTGGGCTACTGTAGGTCTGGCAGTAGTAGCCTCGAGCGGCGCGACCTTCAACCGTCTCGGGGATTTTGGGTGACGAGGTTGGTTCCCTCCCCCCACCCTGGCTTGAAAGATACACTGCTGTTGACCTGAAGAAGGAAGATGAAGATGGCGCAACGTCAAGCTGCCTTTCGCTCCGTGCGCCCGCAGTTCGAGCCGGTTTACTGGCTCGTCTGCCCACTTATGTTTTAACTGTGGCTGCCTGGGCAGCTGTGGCTGGGCTGACGAGTGAAGTCGCCCGCCCCTGGGGGCGCATGCGCCCCTGGTTAATAATAACCCAGGAGTTCCCAACCTTTAAATGCGGGCCGCAAGGCCCAAGCACCCAACTCCAGCATGATTGATTTTTCAGCCCCTCCAACTCTTCTTACCTGGACCCTTCTTCCCTCTTGTCCAGTAGTTACCTGCTTGCTTAATGCATGATATTTGGTCCCCGCATGACCCGGCCCAGGGTTTTCCCTGTGTCTATGCAGGTTTTACCTGGGTCACATTAGTTTGCTTTTAAGCTAGACGACCAATGGGGCGTCAGTCATGGCGCCAATTGCAGCCATGGCTGGCCAGTAAACCCCAATAAGCACATGATGCACGCGCCCTTGTCCTGCATGGTTAAAAACCTGCATGGTAGAGTGTATAGGCTTAGGCCTGAGACAAACTTAGGTCCTCCCCTAACCTGGACCCTCCCCTTACACACTTAGAATAATTTAGGCTAGAAAAAAAAACAGGACACATCCGTAGTGGGACAATTTTTTTTCGTGCGTGCAGCCAGTGTTCATCGATTTATTAGACGTTGTAACGTCAAAAACGTATCTGAATATTCAACATTACTTTTAAATAACCGTACCGATTGTGCTGAAAATCGGTGGACGATCCTAAAATTACATAATATTAATAATTCAAACGACGAAAATATGATTGAAAATTCAAATCGATGGTTGTTCCAATCGAGTGGAAGAGAGATGCCACGCATGCGTACAATGAGCATAACAGGACACATCCGTAGTGGGACATCCGTAGTGGGACAATGTGCGTTACGGGACACTTTTTCGTGCGTGCAGCCGGCGTTCATCGATTTATTAGACGTTGTCACGTCAAAAAACTGGTGGTTTTCCTAACAATTACTTTGCGTGCAATTACATTTCATAAATAGATGAAAAGAAATTAAGCCCGGACCAGCCCACGCAGAAGTCCGAGTTGAACACAGACCAGCCCACTTATAAATCTGAGTTCAGCTCAGACTCGCGTAGAGTTAGGCCGGGTTAATAAATTTACGCAACACGCAATTAACGCAAGGAAATCACGATCGTTTGTAAAGCATTCACGTCGCAAGATGTCACCATACCTAAAACTTTAAAGTTTAAAACATTAGATATAAAATTTATTCCCCGGGCTTTACTTTGGATAATTCATGTTCATTATTCAACAATGTATTCGTCATTTTGATATAAAATTATTTTTCTTTCACTGTGCCAAAGTTTAACAATTGAAAACGTGATTAATAAAAACATCGTGACCTTCTATGCACAAAACATCTGCATCTTTATAAAGTTTTCGGAACACCTCACTTCAGATACGGAAGGCGAAAACGCAAGCAGAAACGTAGTGAGTTAAATGTTGGCGCCTTGCGTTTTGCATCTTTCGAGGTTTATTTATTTACTTATTGTCTTAAGGGCGAAGTTACGGCGTTAAGCCATATTTTGCATTTAACCACAGTACCACACAACCACACAAAAATCATACTTCATACTTATAATACTACACTAACCTGAACTAATAGCATAAGAACTAAACTTTTTAACTTTCGCACTACTAACGAACATAAACACTAGTTAATAAAGTTAAATTAACTTAAAACAGGAATGCAGCAG